>NC_092233.1:3085000-3147500 GCF_036320965.1 Panulirus ornatus | reverse complement strand
CTGACGTCGACGGCCATACCTGTAGGTTCCTGGGAGGACGTGGACCCTCGCTGCCTCCTGGCCAGCAGCCAGGCCAGAGTTGGGCAGGGAGAAAGGGAGGGAAGAAGGTGTAGGATGGACTGGTGGAGGGTGAGGGAGGGAAGGAGTGATGGGTGGGATGGTGGGGGGTGAGGGAGGGAAGTGATGGGTGGGCTGATGGAGGGCGAGGGGAGAAGGTGACGAGTATGATCAGTGTTGGTGTGTGGCAGGCAGCCAGGCTGGGTAGGATCCGTCTCGCTCGCCAGCTATCCTGGACGACCCTGCCACTTCCCCTGCTCCTCGGGAGTGCCTGTCACTCGCCCGGGCGGTCCTGCCACTTCCCTTGCTCCTGGGGTGGATTCGCCACTCGCTCAGGCGGTCCTGTCAATCTCCTCGCTCCTGAGCAGAGCCCATCACTTCCTCTCACAGCCTTGTCACTCCTCTTGTTCCTAAGAAGGACCCGTCACTAGCTACCCATCCTGGGGCGATCCTTTTCTTCCTCCTGTTTTGGGAAGCTAATGCTCCTTCTGCTGCCCTCACTCCTGTTGCCGACCTTGCTGCTGTCGCCGTTGCTGCTGCTGCTGCACTTGTGGCTAATACCAATGCCGTCCCTGCCTCTGTTATTTTCCATCTGCTGATGGATTTGATTTGTGCCGACACTGGTATTCCCAGTAAATATATTGTACCGCCATGCTCATCCTGTGAGCGGGAACGCAAAAGGATTACAGAGGTCACAAAAGGTCTATCAGACCCCAGACAGTGAGGTTACACAGTTGCTACAAAATTCGTTCATTACATAAGCTTCACGACATACATTTCATAGTTCATCATATGGTTTTAATTCTATCGACCAGATGCAACAAGGAGATATAATCTTTGAATTACAGGTATTTTATTATTAACATTAAAGTTTTGTGACAGTTCTTGCTGGGTTTGTGACGACGTATCTCCAAAGAGCTCTATATCTTAACATTCGAAGACATAGTTTTCGTCCCAATCTTTGGCTACAAACTTTACAATTCACACGATTAACATCTCCAGGTAGGCCAAAGCGCCAACGATACCTATAGCCTAGCCTAAGTTTAGCAATTACAACTTCTCGTAATCTACTGATCTTGTCACTTTCTCCATATACATGTTACAAATTACGCATTTCATTATGATGGAAAATGTTTTTACTTGTGCTTATCTGAACTTTTCTGCTTGCTTGAGAGAGGTCTGCTAGTTCTTTTCTTTTTACAGCTTTGAGGCTTCTGACTGGCAAGACTCAAAGTTGTTTTCAACAGCTTCTTTACTAAGTGTAAATCTGGCTAAAGCATCCACTTTCTCATGTTCACGGAGGCCTATATGAGAGGGAATCCATAACAATTTTATTTGAATACCTTGAGCAATAATGTCTATTTGTCACTGGTTGTAGAAAGCAACTTGCTGCTGTTTCCTTTGTTGCAGCTGTTGCAACTGTAGTTGCTTCCTTTCAAATTGTTTCTGTCCGCTGGTGTGGTGTTCCCGCTGCTGCTGCTGTTATGGTGATGTTCGGTTTGGTCTAACTCTCTCACAGAACATCAGGAGCATCGTAACCCACTTTACCTTCTCCCCGGGGGAGAGAACCTTGCTATAGGCGCTAACTACTACCCTCCTGTCTTAACACCCCTGAACACTATTACTTTTCCCATCATCTCTAAACTCTTTCTTTACCCATGATTGTACCACAGATAACCTGCCGAGGTCTGCGTCTGCAAGCCATAGAGGTGTTTGAACACAAGTGAAAGAGATTAATCAGCAGTACAGTCCAACCGAATCCGACCTCCTCATCTTTACTTAACCCAGGTCTCTCCAGCGTGCTTTCCTTAGGCTGAATGATAAAAGCTCTTTTTACCAGGATATGACGGAGTGGGCCAGTTGCTGTCCCAACACGGGTTCTTTCAAGATTTTTGTTTTTTAGTTTTGAAACCTTTATTTGTCTATACACACACGAACCCCTTCATTGACAAAATGGATGAAGGGTACATGGCTATGGGTAGATGGAGGCAAGTATAGAGCCTCAAGACAGTGGCTCTAGGAGAACTGTTCTCTTTCCCAGCCTTCTGCCACCACCTCCCACCCACACCCCTCCCATCATCATGGAGGGAACAGATGTCTTTCTGTTGTAACTAGCTACTTTGTTATCCTGTTGTAACTAGTCACTATGCTATCCTGTTCATAATGTGTGATTGTCTTCTCACGCTACATATTGTCCTCATAGATAAATTTCCCTTTTCTTACCAGTAGTGGTGAGGAGGTACACAAGATAGTGGTGAGGAGGTACACACGATTCATCAAGGAAGTGTCAATGGTACAGCAACCAGCACGTGCCGAGTGCACGTGCGACAGGGACGTACACACGCACGGCAATGGTGGTGGTGGTGTTGCTACCCCCAGTCCTCCCCCCAACACACCGGCACGTACAGGACGAGTCCAAGAAGGACGTGCGTAGCTCTCGACGGGTGTTGGGGAGATGTTACGTTTGTAGCAAGAGCAGGAACAGCTGCTCACTACACCCAGTACAAGGATGAGGTGGTCTGACCTGAACATACCTGGGTATGTACTGGTGATCCCGGCGTTGCTGTCAGCTACTTGCTCCTGCTGGTAACGTTGTGTTGCCCTGGCTGGTGGTTGCTGCTCCAGCTGCTGTGGGGTTTTGTTGCTGCTTCGGCTGTTCATCTTAAAGATGGTGGTGTTGTAACAGCTGGTAATCCTGGTTACCACCACTACTTCTGCTGCTGCTGCTGCTGCTAACGAGTACCGCTGGTGCAGCTAGTGTGGTGGTGGTGGTGGCGGGCTGACCGTCCCCCAGCCACACTTCAACATTCAGCCCACGCCCACCATTGTGTAGCTCACCCGCCCACCACCAACCCGACAAAGGAACCCGGGCAGCTTCTGACATTAACCCGCCTCGCTGACTCGTCCAGCAGTTCCTGCTCGAAGCACAAGCAGTTTGTCCCATTCGATGGATTACTTCGTAAACCTTCAGCAAAGAAAACAGGTTCAGCATAACTGCCGCCATCTCCGTGTGAGCAATTTTGGTCGTAAATTTTTGGTGGAAATGTTTTTGTACGTGCTTTGGTATTTCCTTAAGAGATGATCTACTCATTACACACACACACACACACACACACACACACACACACACACACACACACACACACACACATGATTATCATAAATCCAGATCTCCTTTCTGAAAGGGTCTTGGTGTTATCCAAAACCCCTTTTCCAAGGGCTCCTGTAGCCTAGGTCTGCGTAGCGAGGGCTGGATGGACTCCTTTGAAGCGAGTTCTTTAAGGAAACTTTACCTTGTCACGTTGATTGATGACGGTACAGCTTCTCCAAAGGTAACTTTACACTCACAGCGTATCCTCAAGCAAGCGGAATTCAGTATATATATATATATATATATATATATATATATATATATATATATATATATATATATATATATATATATATATATATATATCTAACCCTCCAAAATACTGACAAAAAAAAATGGCTCGCCAACTTTATTGCCAGTCGCCGTGCCTGAGTCACTTTCCACAGCATCACCTCTAAAACTGTCCAGCTCTACAGTGGAGTTCCCTACGGAACACTTCTTTCTCCAACCCTCTTCCACCTTTTCCAACATGACCTACCGCCACTTCCAGGAAACCCCAATGTGAAGAATTTCTCAAAGGCAAACGACCTCACAATCACATCCCATCACTCTCACACCACAGTAACAATAACAATCCTGCAGCACAACACTGAACAGTTGAAACAGTGGTTCACTCAGGCGAAAATGTCTGCATCTCCACAGAAGTCTTTAATCCCTTTCTTAACCCCAGACTGTCACAAATCCAGCTCACATCTTCTGGTCATCCTGAATGCACAATCACTCCCACTGAGCAAAACATCACACATTCTAGGCGTCACAAACACACGCATGGCATTCACTCTCCGCATCAATCTAATTAACAGAAAAGCAACAAACAGGCAAAATAACCACAAAACACCAAGTGGCACCAGAATTCAACAAGAAAAAGAATGCCTTAGCATCCTCTACAAACAATTCATTCAATCTACCCTAAACTACGCCTTCCCCAGTCATCAACCCTCACAAAACACATAGAACGTAGCTGAAAACTTCACAAAACAGAACGCTCAAAACAATCACTGGCTGCCTGGCAATAAATATCGTCCTGGTTCACACTCCCTAGACATATACGAGTCACACTCTCCTGTCTACACCCTGGAAAACCACCACATAACACTACAAATACCGATAAAACACATTTCAAAATCCCTCATGCTCGAGATGAAACCACCAAAACGAAGACACAAAACACTTACTGCTCAGCTGTCCTGCACTGTCTCTCCCTCCACAGACGTGCACACGACATTACTGCACTTTATGATCTATGGTCCCACCTAGTGGACGTGGCAAGTTTACTGGGCGCTGCGGGAGCCCCTTAGGGATGAATGGGAATTTTGAAGCAGGGAGAAACAGTAGGATTCGAACCGCCACCAGCTATAGCCGAGGGGCAAACATACCAAGTTTCACACTAGTGGCAGCGTTTCAAATCCTACTGTTGGCTAGTTTGTATGTCTATGAAAGTACACATCACTGTACTATTTCCGTTATATATATATATATATATATATATATATATATATATATATATATATATATATATATATATATATATATATATATATATATATTTATATATATATATATATATATATATATATATATATATATATATATAATGAATATATTACGGCAATATTCATAAAATATCGTTTCATACTCTAGTGTTCTTTGTATGCTTGGGAAGGATTTTGTTAGCTGGCGGGTCTACCTGTGAGCTGGTGAGGTCTACCTGTTAATTAAGGGATATCATGGGCAGATAACTCAGGTATAATGAGCCCTCTGTTACAACGATTACTTGCTTGTCTCGGCTAATTAAGGTAGGACGATTTATCTGCTCCTGAGCCTAATGACCTTAGGAGCTGTGACGTCACACAGGTCAGAGACTGTCAGCCTGCTTGTCTCTTTATTATTGTGATGTGAAGTAGCATATTCATTACTGTGTTTAACCTTCAAGATTTTAAGATATTGCTTATGTAACGATGTATGAATGCATAAACAGATGAATAAAAAAGATTAATTAACATATACACATACAAATATATACATATCTACTTATATATATATATATATATATATATATATATATATATATATATATATATATATATATATATATATATATATATATATCAATTTGTTTCTATTTTCTCATATTCATTTGCGGTTTCCCACGTAAGGATATCCTGCCAAGAACAAAACGAAGAACGGCCACATCAGCTCACATCCATTCTCTGTGTTGTACAGCGCAGCGAGGCCAGAGCCCCCTGTCCACTGTGTAAGGATGTTCTCCAGAATGAAGACGTGAAAATGAACGTGAAGTACGAAAGATGGCGACTGTCATTGCTTATGGACCCGGTAGCGAGGGGAGTGAGGAGGAGAAGTGAGTATTTTGTTAGGCGATGCCTCGGCAATTCTAATGCAAAGGATCGAGGATAAGTGGCGGACGATCTTTTTTTTTTTTTCTTGAAATTCAATAGTTAGTGATTAGGTAGTTCATGGTATAATTAGGGGACATGGGGTACCAGGTGTGAATGAAAATGGTCAGCATCTTGCCTAGTTGCATCGTGAAAGTAGCACTGGTGATTGGGAACAACTGGTTCAAGAAAAGGTGCACACATATGTGTGTGACTGGGTTTAGAGGTAGGCAGGCATTACTGGATTATGGATTGTGTGATAGGAGTGCAAAGGAGAGGTTGGACGCAAATGTGCCAAGAGAGACAGCTCGTAGGATGTCGGACCGCTTCCTGGTGGAAATGAGGGTCAAAGTCTGAAGTGGCTTTGGGAAAACAGGAAAGTGCATGACTGGGAAGAGGGTTGTGAGGACGAGTAAGCTTCGAAAAGAGGTTTATGTTCGGAAATACCAAGACAGATTGGTGCAAGAATGGCACAGGGTGAAAGTAAACGAGAATAGGAAGCAGATGAGAAATCAAAGAGATTTTTGGGCACACTGTTTGCATATGCAGGTGAAGAGTGTGACAAGGGGAAGGTGGGATGTGGGCGTTTGAAACAGGGTAGTTAGTGGTGGAATGAGGACGTCAAACTGCTAGTGGAAGAGAAACGAGAGGTGTATGGGCGGTATTCATCAGGAATGAGTGCAAGTGATCAAGATTTCTAAATATAAGGGTAAAGAGGAAATTGTAAGTGCTTGAAAGGGGTACAAATAAGAACTGTGGTGAGATAGTATCAGCAGACTGTAGGGAGAATAAAGTAATGTTTTGTAAGAAGTGAATATTGTGAGGAGAACAAGTGGAAGCATCAGCGAGACGAGCAGATAAGGAAGTGGTAACAGGCAGAGAAGAGATTACAAGGAGATGAAGAGAGTATTTTGAAGGACTGTTGAATGTGTTAGATGAGGATGGCAGATGTGAGGTGTTTGGGACGCGGAGGTATGTGGAGTGAGAGAGTCATGGCGAAGAGTTTAGTGAAATGACAAGAGATGGTGAAAGCATCACGATTAAGTGCGGCAAAGAGGCTACGGTGGATGGAAATGCAGTTATCCAAATACTGAGTGACAATGTTGTAGATAAGGAAGTAAGGATTCTCATTTTTTGTGGCTCACGATGACTTGCCTGTTTGCATATTGCCAATACATAAAAGCAAGTGGGACAAAAGTGAATGCTTGAATTACAGAGATGTAAATCTATTGTGTATATGCCTGATAAATCGCATGGGAGAGTGGTGATTGAGAGGGTGGTGGCCATGCATAGAGCATCATACAGCGGAGGAGCGGTGTGGCTCCAAGAGTGATGGACAGTGTGTTGACGAGGCGTTTGACTCTGAAGAATATGTGAGAGAGATACTTAGATAAAAAGAACTATTGATAAGCATATTTTAGCTTTGTTCTAGTATATGGATGTGAACAGCATACTTAACTATTCCTTATCCGCATACTTTACTTCTAATATTTGCCAGCAGACATTTCACCTACCATCGTCTTAATGAGGGCCCCTTACGACAGATTAAGGGCAGTGTATACGCTCATATCTCATTCTCACACACAGATTCCTGCAGCTTATCTCCTGTTAGATGATATTCATATTGGGATCTTCTTTCTCTTGGTCCCATCCTCATTACTTGAAATTCACTCGAGTTGAATATCATCGACACTGGAGTTTGTCAAAGTCCCCTTGTAGGATGAAGCAGTTCTCTTCACTCTTCATTTCCCTCATGAACAATGACATCATCCAGATATATGATCAACGAAGTCTCTCCCTTATTCCAGCCTGATGATCCATCTTCTCCACCAGCCTCCTGTGTGGTACAGTGTTGACTGCTGTCTGGCAGTCTAGATAGAGGTAATCCACCCAACCTTCCCTTTTATCTAAAATGGTGGTCTTCCTCTCATAGCAATCTAACAGGCCCGCTCCACATGACCTCCTTCCCTTGACATCATGCAAGAAGTCATTTCTTTGCTCCCTGATTATCTCTCCCAGAACGTAACAAACCACCTTCGTCAAGAAAATATTTCAGCGCTTCCTGCACAGTCTCTCTCCTTAAAGAAAGATATAACATTAGCCTCTCATCTTTCAATTGACACTCTAGCGACTTCTTGAACAACCTTTTAAGTGCTTTTTAGTGTGTACCTGCATACATCTTTAACACATACTGAGAAGTTTCATTAGGATTATGAATCATATTCTGTTTGTCTTTCTTTTTTTAGATGTTACAATGCTTTTCAAGCTCTTCCCCACACCATCTCTTACATGTTGGGGCTATAGTATCGTCCACTGTGAAGCTGAAAATTTTCCACTCACTTCCTCACATATCTTACGTTATCCTCAACAGTTCTCCCTCTGAATCCCTAAGCCTTATTAGCGGCTCTTTAAAACTGATAATTCCTCCTAATGAATTTGGAAAAATTTCTCCTAATTTGCCTACAACACGCTTGCTTCTCAAAGTTTCTCTGTTCCTCCTTTCTTATCCTACTGTATTTGTTTCTTGTTCTACCTTTCAAACGCTGCTTTGGATTCAGCTTGTATCTTTACCACAACAAACAACAACACTCCTTCGCCTCCTAAGATCATTTAGTGAACCAGATCTTTATTACCCTCGCCTCTGTATTTAGGCTTAGAGTGCTTAAGTTCCTCATCTTCTCTTGTACATTTTATGGAACCTCCTTCATCTTCAGTGCCATTCATCAATCCTTCTATGAGTGAAGATCAGATCTATTAGTGATGCTGTATCTGTCCTTCTGATCCTAGTGTGCTCAGTAACATACTTGTAGGAAAAGATCTTCAGTACACACTCTAGGAACTTGATTCTCTATTGCTCCGTCACCATGAGAATCCAAATCACCCCAGTCAATATCTCTATAGCTAAAATTCGTCATTTATACTTTATCATCTCTGAGAAGTATATGTTTTTCTGCTTCGTGTACCATCCTGATTGTTTCTTCATTATCATAGTATAATTGCTCTAGTTCAATAGATTCTTTTGGAGATCATTTATCATCAACGCCACTGCGTACTCAATGTCTTAGTTACTTTTCCCATTATATTCCCATGTATTGTCTAAAATGACTCTCCACCAATATTTTCTGAAAGTTAACTTTCTTTCTTATTAAGAGAACCAATTGTCCTCCCCTTTGTCTTCTCTTAACATCACTGCTATCACCGACCCCTCAAGTTGCTTCCACAACTCCAACAATATCAGGTGCATTATCCCTAATTCGATTCTTGAGTTCTAACTCTTTTCCTTCCACTATTAATCCATCTCCATTTGTAAACATATTCATACATTTCAATCTGACATTTCCATCACTGAACAATATTGACGTCGCTGCAGTAATGGCGGGTCTGCTCCGTCCTCTTGTTTCACTTGGTGTCTGCAGTTTTGTTTGCCTCCTGACTGTATTCTTTGCTGCTTTCTTCCCTGATTTTACTTTGGTTCATCACCTCTGATGAACGTCCTTCTTAATCCCTACTTGTCTTTTAAGTTTCTTAGACTGTCATACGTAACCATAACTGGTCGCCCTCTTTTCTCTTAATCACATCCACCAATACTCCTATATGTGTGTGTATATATATATATATATATATATATATATATATATATATATATATATATATATATATATATATATATATATATATATTACCCTGGGGATAGGGGAGAAAGAATACTTCCCACGTATTCCCTGCGTGTCGTAGAAGGCGACTAAAAGGGAACGGAGCGGGGGGCTGGAAATCCTCCCCTCTCGTTTTTTTTTTTTTAATTTTCCAAAAGAAGGAACAGAGAAGAGGGCCAGGTGAGGATATTCCCTCAAAGGCCCAGTCCTCTGTTCTTAACGCTACTTCGCTATCGCGGGAAATGGCGAATAGTATGAAAAAAAAAAAAAAAAAAATATATATATATATATATATATATATATATATATATATATATATATATATATATATATATACACTTGTAGTACACAAAACCATCCTTTAACAGCGATATTCTCAGCTTCGAGATAACTATGATAATTCTCTACGCAGTTTGTTTATCATAAATCCGATCTCCCTCGTAACCTATCGAATTCCATTACCAAACTTGATCTGATGTACTGGTCTGGCCTCTCGTAAAGCTAACAGGTACGCTTTTTTTTTTTTTTTGAGGTTGACCTGTAGTATAACTCACGCCGACCAACGAGTTGCCTCACCGAATGTATTGTGGAACCATCACCGATATGCGAAGGACCCAGTTTATTTTGAAATTCGACGCTGACGAGGCCAAGATCGCACGTTCCCTCCGTTTGATGAGTGGAGCCTTGCTGCTCGGTGTCTTGTCCTTGTGGACTGTCTCGCCAGGGAGGTAATCTACGCTTCTTCTGGTGAGGTCGATGTGCCAGACACTGACATGGTTTCCTGAATATGTCATTTTATGAGGTGCCTTTGCAGTCTGTCTTTTAGAGAGGTCGTTCTGTTATGTTTCCTGCCTTCCTATCTTCTGGAGAGCTCGCTTTATGAGCTACGCGCCACTCCGTCTTTTGGAGAAATCGCTTTATGAGGTACACGTCACTCTGTCTGCTGGAGAGGACGCTTTATGAGGTCCAGGTAACTCTGTCTCCTGGAGAGGACCTTTGTGAGGTACACGTCACCGTGACATTTAAATGAGTCGCTCTCTAAGGTACTTTGCATTCTGAGGTAATTTGGTTGCTCTTCCGCGCCGTCTTCCGCTTTTACTGTTGCTGTTACTGTACTGCTGTTGGCACTGCTACTCTTGCCGCTACAGCTGTTGGCACTGCTACTTTTCCTGCTGCTGCTGCTGTTGGCACTGTTATTTACACTTACGACATTAGTGGTGCTGCTGCTTTTGCTCTTAGTGCTGTTGGCAATGCTGTTGGTGCTGCCGTTGCCACTGCTGCTGCTTCTGATGTGCTGCTGCTGTTCCTACTGATGTTGGTGGCGGTGTTGGTGCTGCTAATGATATCGGGGCTGTTAGTAATGCTGCTGCTGATGTTTGTGCTGTTAAGAATGATCCGTTAATGGTACTCGTACTACTGCTGTGTCATCTTCTGTTTCTACTATTCATGTTGCTGTTAATACCTATGTTTCTGTTGTTGCTGCATCTGCTGTTTTTCCCAACTTGATCCTCCTGTTTTCCTCAAGCCACTGTTGCTGTTAATGCTGCTGGTACTTGTCTGTTCTCGAGCTTCCTCGTCTGTTCCCACTGTTGTTGATGTTGCAATAACGAATTCCTCTTCTCGATGTTGCAAGAAGAAGTTTCTCTCGCCGTTGTTGTAATAACCAGTTTGTCTTCGAGCTAGCATCCGGGAGCTAATTAACTGGGTTCCATTCATCCGTGTGTCCCTTGCTCCTTCTTACGTGGACTTTGCCTATTGCTATCACATCTCTAGACGCGACTTCTAACATACCCTCACTACATCAACTTTGTTTTGTGATTCAATCAACTTTGGCCGACTACCTGCTAGAGAAGAAAAAGAAAGAAATGAATAATGATAGATGCTTGTAAATTCGCGTCGTTTATAATTCCTCAAAAAATCCGCGGAAAAAATGAAATTAACCAGAAAGAGAGAGAGAGAGAGAGAGAGAGAGAGAGAGAGAGAGAGAGAGAGAGAGAGAGAGAGAGAGAGAGAGAGAGAGAGAGAGTTTCGCCCCTTTGCCCAGTGCTTGGCATGACGGAGGTTGTGAGTGTGGCAGGAGACCTGGCCAGTGTTTATCTCCCGTTAAGCAGGAGACACTCCCCTGGTCCGCCCTGGCCGCAAGATTAGCATATCATATCCAGTTGTAGGAGTCCGTGCACTGCAACTCACACACTGCTTAAAGACGATTTCTCCATCATGACGGATGGGTCGGTGTTGGTAAAGAGATAGGAACCACAAGTCCGTTTTTGTCCTCGTAGGTAATGAGATGGTAATTGCCTCAGATGTCGAGAATAAACGCGTTACTGCCACTTTACGAGGGTCGAGGCTTGTCTCTTGTCTCTGCTGACATGCGCTCCACTCCTCTGTCAGCAATGCACGACACCAACACACCAACCATACTTCATCTGTCATGCTTACCCCCTGCCTGTTGGCGAACCTGCATGTTGGTCACTGAAGGCAAACAAATAAACCCAAATATATATATATATATATATATATATATATATATATATATATATATATATATATATATATATATATATATATATATATATATATATATATATTAACCAACATGTATAAGAACTGAGAATGACTTATCAGCCAGTAGATTACAAAGGTAAGGATCTGTGTAGCACTGAACCAGAGAATTCGAGACAAAAAATAACACCAATCAAACCCAAATAAAATAGTCTCATTAATATTCATAGCCTGGCGGCCCTGGCCCTTGTGCACGTCACGAAGGACACTAGTTACATCCTCGTGTTCAGACGCTGTCGTTAGACGATGGATGACACACAGGGAGACTGGTGATTGGCAGCAGGAGGTCCTGCCAACCCCCAGGCCAACACAGCAATCAGAGAGGACCGACTGGTTGGCTGCTCCAGCAGGCACGTATGTTGCTGATGGCGTCTCGACCCTCTGGTCCGGTCTTCCGTAGGGGAACACACTACAGCTGGAGGGCATGGCGGACACCTACTCCGTGTAGTGACCGGACAACTGGGGAATTTGTTTCGTATGTCGCTTCCCGGACACAGAACAGACACTCGTTCCCGGATGCTGGGGTCTGGTAGCCACTCACCACACACCCTTACCCCACTCTCCCACTCCCCATCACACACCAATGAAATGGCAACACGCGAATCGCAGTCATCTGTCCAGTCATCTGCAACTTCTATCAACACGGTCGCCCGCGTGTGTTCTGCGCTGCCACACTGATAACCTGCTTACGCAGCAGAAACCAACGAGGCGAACTAGTGTGTTGGACCTTCTTAATGTAATCATTTGTCTCACAAGTGAGCACGTCGCTGCTTCTCCCACCTGAGTCTGATGACATACTCGTCTCGTATACCCCTGGCAACCCTTCCAGTCGTTCGAAAGTTAAGAACATATAGAGAACGATTATTGTTTATCAATGTCTTTATATGCCTTTAACTCAGTTATCTGTCTCTTTAGTGTATATATATATATATATATATATATATATATATATATATATATATATATATATATATATATATATATATATATATCATTTTCATCTCGGAGGATGGTGTTGTGATATCCATAAGATATCCCAAAGAGTTCACTCTGGTACTCAACTACACCCGTAATTGATAATGACAGTAACACACTCGCCTATTTACACTAGAAGATCTTTTTTTTGTCTCTCAGGCAGCAGGTAAATCTTGCTGACTGCAAATGGTTCATTTCCTTAAGTCATCTTCTGATTGGATCATTTTACCGATAGTTTGGTTATCAGACGGATCTCGTTGCCTTCAAAGTGATCCACCTTGTATATTACACCCTAATTGGCTGTCCCTTCTGAGACAGCTGACTTTACACCTTTAGACGGTGGTGAGGTAATGCCTGTGGGTGTTGATTTGACGTCCTTCTGCTGCTCCTCCTCCTCCTGCTCCTCCTCCTCCTCCTCCTCCTCCTCCTCCTCCTCCTCCTTTCAATCTTCAATTGCGATGTTATCGGACACAGCAAGTCCCGAGAAAAAAATGAGACAGGATTAGACGACATATGAATGCTGCTTATCTGTGCACAGGTGCCAATCATCATATAAATAGGACCATTAAGACTTCATACTATTGCTTCGAGGAACAAGCGGCAAAAACCGGAGCTACCAAGCTAACGAAGGTAGCCAGCTCCGTACACACCACCACAGGGAATGTGGATGACAGACACTTGGCTGAGTTCGATCATCCTAACGTCTGTTAGCTGCATATCCAAAAGCTCACCAGGTCTCCTTAAGACCTCGATGCTCAGACTTCAATAGAATTTTCTTTTCTTTTCAAGATATAAACCCACGGCCAAAGAGTGTCTGGCTATTCTCAAATCATTTGATAAAAAAAAAGGTAGTGATAAGAATGTAAATAAGAGAGGAAATGATTAATTCTATATCTGAAGCAAGGATGACATAGACAGCTACATGTCTGTGTTCTGAAGCTCAGGATAGATTCAAAGGAAAATATGACGAAAAAAGAAAGAATCTAAGCAACAAGGAAGAGTGAGGAGGAAGGAGGGTGACACGAAGAGAACATCCTGAGTATAATTTAGGAAATTGCAAGACTCATTCGAGTGGTGGTGGGATGAAGAGCCCGGCAGTAAGGAGGGATGGAGGCGGTCATCAAGGCCAGGCAGGGTGAATTATAAGGTCTTCCTGACGAAGGGATGATGAGTGAGTTCTCTCATCATTACGGGATGACGACTCCAGGAATATAACGGATATACACACGAGTATAACTCACAGTATATTACCTAGTGCAGCTTCTCTAATAACCTGGCCAGCCATTCCGTCATCATCAGGAGTCTCGCACTGAACTTTGCATGTGACGTCCGGGCTATGAGGCGGACGGACGGGGAGCATACGTGGAATCCGACGGACGGAAGAGCTAGCGATGGATCCGACGGACGGAGAGCCAGGGATGTATCCGACAGATAGGGGAGTCAGCCAGGGATCCGATGGACTAAGGAGCCAGCGAGGGATCCCACGGACGGATGAAGCAAAGAAGGATCCGACGGACGACTTCCAGTGGAGGATCCGTCAGACAGCTGCCAGCTGGAGATCCAACTGACGGCGACGACCAGCTTAGGATCTGACGGGACGGAAGGCTTCCAGTGAAGGATCCGTCGGAAGAACAAGAGAACGAGGGATCCAACAGACAACGACCAACACTAAACTCTTCAGGTGCGACAACCATGGGTTCATGAATCTCTCTCAGACGTCAGTGGAGTCGCGATGATATATACTGGACGCCAAATATATTTATGAATTCGAATCATAATTTCATATAAATGTATCTAGAGAATCACTATCACCTCCTCAGTGTCTGGGCACGGAGAGGACGTGCACTGCTCCACCTCCCAGCACAACAGACATTTACGACAACAAATTCAGTGACAACTTTTTGAAATTATTTCTGTGGAACAGAAGCTTCTATGTCTTTTTCTCAGAATCAATTTCGTCTCTTGTCCCGGGAATTATTTTTCTCAAGATTGTAACACTTGTTTCTCTCAACCCTGTATATGTAAGTTCACGAATATACAATAGATAAAAACAGAATCGTGTGAGTAATATTGCAGGAGGAGAACAAAGATGTATGATGTGACGGGAAACTAGAGTTCTGCAGAACTAAAGATACATCATACTCAAGTTATGTTGTCCTAGATAGGAAGACAGCAAGAACATGGCAGCTGCAGGTAATGATATCAAAAATACCAGAACTCAATGGTTATCATCAGCAACACATGTGGTGGCAAAAGTAGCAGCTCCATAAATCAGCAGGAGAAATATGGCAACTGTGGAACAAATGACAAGTCTTTAAGTAATAAAAGGAACATGACAGTGGTGGACCAAAAAGTAGGTCCATAAGAGGCAGTCGTGTCATAATAACTGTCATGCAAGTAGCAGGTGCATAAGTAGCAGTAGGAATGAATGTGATAGTGGAGGAACAAGTAGCAGACCCATAAGTAGTGGTAGGGAAATGTTAGTCGTGGAACTAGTGACAGGTCCACAAGTAACAGAAATGATGATAATAAAAGCAGTAGAAAAAGGCGAGTCTCCAACGTGGCAGCAGCAGCAGCAGCAACAACAGTACCAGCAGTAGTTGAAGACCTGCTCAGCTGTAGCAGCTGCGTCATAACCAGCACCAGTGTCTGGAGTACCAGAAGCAATTAGCAGGAGCAGGTGTTGAATTGAGGGCAATTAGCAGCAATAACTTATCTTCTTGTCACCTTTTTCCGGCCCATTAATTACATCCATGACCTCCTTCACAACAGCCATTAAGGAATGCCAGTTTTCTTTTCATAGTTTCTATTGATGACAGAGGCTTTCTATGACTTCCATTCACAATCTTTATCAATTATTCTCATCATCATATTCATAACATTTATATTGATTCCCGTTACTCTCACTTATGATCCTCATTAGTGGCATCCAATGCCTCATTCATAGGCCTGCACGTCATCAACCTACCACCTTACATCAACCTATATTCAGTTTTCAGACGACCAACCTTATCATAACCCTCAACAACCAACCCCAACCCTAACAATTAACCTCGTCAACCAAATTCATTGATCAACGTCGACCTAAACCATCATCAACCAACCCTATCCCATACCCCATCAACCAACCCCAACCTCAACCAAAACCCATGTCAACCAACCCCAGCATCAAACCCTCATCCTAAACCCCATCAACCAATCCTAACCCAAACCCTCATCAACCAACCCCATCAACTACTCCCATCTCCAACTCTCATCAACCAACCCAAGGACCCCCCCCCCCTCACGTCTAGCAGTAGCCAACCCACACACGTCTTGCCACCAAGGTATCCAGTCTTAGATAATGGCCGGCAATCAGTAGTTAGAGCCACTTCCGCTGCCCAGGTGGGCCTGACGCTTCCCTGACGACCTGGAAAAACTGCAGGAAGCTCCGCCACGGGGCAAGAAAGTGCTCAAACGCCGCTGATGGCGGATCTTATCACTGAGGATTAAGAACTCTTATCTGTAATGATGGTTCTCGCAATACGTGTTATTTCTACTTCAGCTTATTCGCTTTAATGCCAGACCAAGTTGATGGATATCTTACTTCCGATAAGATATTTCAATTTGACTTAACGATATCACGACTCTCGAGGACTGTGTTACCTTCAGGCATCTTCTTGCTATTTCACGTTACGTTTTGGTTCAAGGAAAAAATTTTTTGTGTCGACCTAAAGATATTTATTCTGATCATCAGATGATAAATCTGAAAATTTTGACCCACATAATGGCCTGGGTAGATATAAGGTACACACACACACACACACACACATATATATATATATATATATATATATATATATATATATATATATATATATATATATATATATATACACGTATGAAAGAATTCACCTTCTTGCCTTGCTTCCTGGCATATAGCTTTGCATTTCTAATCAGTTCAAGGAAATTTCAGTTAATGGGTCTATCATATGTATATTTTATATTGTTTCATATACAAAACATGATGGTTGATACAACGTTATGCCAATGAATTGAAAGTTTCTGTAGTAGATTTATGAAGTTCTTCATATCCGCAAGTTGCATGTGGAGTTTCCTCTTCAAAAATTCAGAAAGTCATCATAGATGAAGTGAGATCTATGATAATATTTGACAGTACATGAACGAGACGCGTTTAACTTAAAGGGAAACACAGTGAGGTCAGTACGTACGTATGTAGTGGAGCAGTAGATGAAGCAAGTCTATCTACACGGGTGGATAACGTTCAGTTAAGCGTGTTGCTTGTGTACACTGCAATACCTGTCTGTTCGTCTCCTGGCCACCGTCGGCAGTGTCAGTCCTGCTGTGTGTATCATACTTGAATCTTCGGGTTCGGCTCGCCTTGCATGACTGCATCCTACACTACGTCCTCAGCAGAGATTCTTCATTACTGCTCCTCCTCCTCCTCCTCCTCCTGCCACACTTGCCTGCTTCTGGTTCTGCTTACATCGTCCTTCCTGCTTATGCTGATGCTTACCTCCAGTCACCAAAATAATCCTCTTCTCGCGTCTGCTGGTGCTTGCCTCCTCCTGTCACACTCACCCTGCTACGTCTGCTTGTGCTTCCGTCAGTGTTCGCCTCTTGCTGCTGCTGCTGCTGCTGCTGCTGCTGGCCAGTTTCCATCAAGGTGAACGTATCATTATTTCTGATCCTCGACGTCGCTAACATCATCATCATCATCATCTGGTTATTGCTGCCGCTGTTCCTGCTCCTCCACCATTTCCTCCTACCCCCCGCTTCTGCTACTGCCGGTGACACTCCTCCTCCTCCTCCTCCTTCCCCTCCTCTTCCTCCTGCAGCTGTTGCTCCTCCGCTGCTGCTGCTGTTGCCGGTGCAGCTCCCCGCCACTCACCCGTTATCACCGCTCCCCCCCACATCCCCCGTGATCACAGCGAGAGTGGTCTTTACTATATATATTTCAGAAGGTAGTGTGGCTTGGCCCCGTGTGATGAGAGGTGGGGAGAGAACTGCCACAGAGACACCCCGCAGGATGGGTGACGGAGGGTCGGGCCAGGTAATGATAACCTAACTGACGCTCTCATGAGGTGAAAATGAGGTTATTAGGAGAGATTACTGAACGGGTGTTGTCGGAGGTTTCTAGCCTCAACTTTGCTCATACCTCTCTCTCTCTCTTTCTCTCTTTCTCTCTCCCTCCCTCGTTAACCTCGCGAGTCCAGAACTCGTTAGTCGTGCAAGGTTACGAGGAAAAACTTCAACGAGATGAAAGGTTTTCTATCATTAGAACGTGTCTGGTTTACAGACGTGGCCATCCCGGCAGTCAAGCTGGTCCCAGGTGGTCTCCAGGGAGGGTGGTACCGTGAGTTGGGGGACACCACCAGCTGTGACGTGGGGAGGGAGGAGGAGCACCAATTGTAGGCTACACCAGCTGCGATGTCTGGGAGACACCACCAACTGTGACGTGTGGAGGGGGGGAACAGCAACAGCTGTGACGTGTGGGTGGACAACACCATCTGTGATGTGTGGGGGGACACCACCAGCTATGACGTGCGTGGGGGGAGGGGCAGCAGCAGCACCAGCTGGCTGGCAGACCCTCTCTGCTATCACCTGTGCTCTGGCCTCGGCGGCTGTTGGCTCTGATAACAGGTTATGCCCACGTGACGTCATATAATGACACCGGTGATGTACAGTCAAGCAGATCAAAGAGAAGAAGCCTCAAGCATCATAAGGCTAATCTAAACCTGCAACGGGCGGGACCGCTTTGGTGGGTGGTGGGCGGTATACCGCTTTGTTGGGTGGTGCCGCTCTGGTGGGAGGTGGGCGGCTCCGATTTGGTGGGCGGTGGGCGTGGCCCCTTTGGTGGGTGGGCTGTTAAGAGAGTCACAAGCTGCCAGACACAACCACGGAAGAGCCAGGAACACCAGGAAAACCCATCAGTGCTTTCACGACGGATTTCAAGCATTGCAAACAACGAAAACTCGCATGGAAGGTAATGCTTGCTGAAGGAATTCTCGATGCTCAAAACACAACTGCAAGCTGATCAAACTAGCAGATATAGTCACTTAAAAATCTTAAATCCCTTTTAAGTCTCACCACAAATGCTATTCATTGTGGTGCGGACTACATAGTGCTGCTCAGCTTACCAGGTCTAAAAACAAGTCTACGATGAATTGTCTTAAAGTCTGAATTGCCAAGATTTACACACAGACCTGGGGTTTGGGAGGTAACACAGATCTGTGGATCAGATGGACATAGAACTGGGGTCCAGGGAAGACACAGAACTGGGGTCCAGGAAGGACACAGAACTGGGGCCCAGGGAAGACACAGAACTGGGGTCCAGGGAAGACACAGAACTGGGGTCCAGGAATGACACAGAACTGGGGTCCAGGGAAGACACAAAACTGGGGTCCAGGAAGACACAGAACTGAGGTCCAGGAAGGACACAGAACAGGGGTCCAGGAGGACACAGAACAGGGATCCAGGGAGGACACAGAACAGGGATCCAGGAGAACACAGAACTGACACCTTAAAACTGAGGTCAAAGGCCAAGCGTTCACCATATGCAAGGGTCATATAGTCGTGCACACAAAGCCGTACCGTTATGCTCAGGGGTTAGGCCCAGTCGGTTTAAGAGGAAAGATTATTATCCAACGGAAGATAAGAACGAGGAAGAGAATCAAGCAGGAAAAAGACGACTTACCATAATAAGAGAGAGTTAGTTGACAGTGATAGGCTACACTTAAGCATTATATTAAGACTGTATAATACTCTGCAAGTTTAGACTGAGAGTATATGACAGGATCAATAAATCTGTCAGATTCTCACAGTGCATTAATGACATAGTTAAAGTCTGGAGATAATAAGTATGGAATATTGTTCATTAATGCCAACGACTTACGTGTAACTCGTTACAACTGATGATATGACAATGCAAGTATGTCACTTGATAAACTTTGAAGATGATTCTAAGTGATACAAGACTGTATGAATTATTTTGTATACAAAAAGACACGTTTCATATGTGTTGCCTCTGCACAGAATAGAATGCCTCGTACAGAACAAATAACAACGTGTTAATCTAACCATTATAGAGAAATTGAATTTGAAACTTCCTCTTTTATATAAAATCTTCAAGTTTTAGCGTAGAATGAGACTTTAAGATGTGCTTTATCATTTAGATTTGGTATAATTAATACCTTAATTCGCTGGTGCTTGAATTAGCTGAGCAATTGTTTTCTTGCCCTTCAGTTTCCTCAAGTAATTAAGAAATTCAAAATCGTAAAATTTTCTAGCTCATTAATCGATATATTCCTGTTATCTGCTTTATCTCTCACGCCATCTGTTTTCCTTACTGTTCATCATTTCTGTGTACATTTGCTCCTTTTTTTGGGGCATAGTTCATTAATTTCTTGTCTTCTTACTTAGAAAACTAAGACGTCAAAAATGTGGCATAAAAGTTTGAATTTAAGATACTTACAGAGTAAAAAAAAATTGCATCTAATACATCACACAAAAATAAAGCCCGATGCACTGTTTACAAATCATTTATGACAACAAGTTAGACGTTCAGTAGGAAAAAATGTTTAATTCTGGCCACGCTGCAGAGAAATGAACTGCGTTCCAAAGAATAGCTTTTGAAACGTCCAGTAAGAATGATTCGAACTCAACCCTGAGGCTTCAAATGTTTCATTAATTGTATCTATAAAAAGAGTCTGGAGACCGAACGAATGAACGGCACACTGACACAGCGATTTGATATCATGGTGATGCAGTATGATCTTCAAGTCCCGAGAGGAACTGTGAACTAGATCCAACATGCTCTTAAAACCATTGGAAGACAATTTTGATACCTCAAAGATTTTACTCACGGTCATGTACAAAGGAATCAAAGTGTACGACAGTTAATAGTGCCGAGTTCCCACTCCCTATTATTAACAAATTGGGTTAGAAGTGGGAGGGGTAGAATTGGAAGGTTAACGACCATGTGGAAGCAGGCAGCCCACCCTCCTACCCACCTTCCTTCACCTCCTCAACATTCGGGTCAGCAGCGGATCTTCAGCTGAGAGAGGAGGAGGGAGTGTTGTGAGCCGTGAGCAAGACATGTGGGCTGGGGCGGATGATGGATCACGTAGAGTACAGCCTGGATAATGACACCGTAACCTGTTTGCTATTATCCGGAGTGAGAAGCTGGCTTGTTATGGTGGAGGAGGTCAGGCCCTGTGGTGGTGGTGGTGGTTCCTGCTGCTGCTGTTGCTGCTGCTGATAGGGATGCTGTTTCTGCTGTTCCTGATACTGGCAGCTGCTCTCTCTCTCTCTCTCTCTCTCTCTCTCTCTCTCTCTCTCTCTCTCTCTCTCTCTCTCTCTCTCTCTCTCTCTCTCTCTCTCTCTCTCTCTCTCTCTGGGTTTCGTTTTTATCTGTATTTTATCGGTTCTTTACAATAATGATTCTCTAACACACAGGACGCACCGATAAACATGACTGATTCTTCCATTATATCTTTTATATTTCTTATTCATCTTCTTTGTTGCTTTTCATAATTTGCTTCTAGTGTTTATTTTCTTTCTATTCTATATCTTATGTTTCTTACCTTCTTTCTTAATGATCTTTTTTCATTTCTTCTCTTCGCTTACATCTCATCATTTTCATCTTCGTAACTCGTGCGTGTCTGTCCCAAAGCCTTCGCTACCTGCCAGACCTCCTCTGTCATCACAAGGTAATGGTAAATGATGACATAGTTTTCTCTCCCTCATACAGACAGTTGTGGATCACCGCCACAGCAGGAGCCACTAGGGAGCGAGCCAGCTCCCGTTCTCCCACAAGACTCTGACGCTGAAGGTCTCGTTTCTCACGAAGTCCTGTTTATAAAAGCTGTGCTCAGAGCCTGATGGACATGTGACGGCTGCCTCGCTCGGCTCTGTCGCTTACTCTTGCATTATCCGCCATCACTCGGGATCGTTCTTACTGCACAGCGTCCAGACCGCCATCTGTCTGAGCGTCAAGCACATAAATAGCGCGATGATTAGACGCACAGTGTGTGGTGGATTCAGAGTTAGATAAGGAGCGGTAAGCTGTTAGATCACAAATGCTCGAAGGTCCGGGTTCTCATGCTTTTGCTTACGTCGAGTCGACGGTAAAGAAGTGAGGTGCATGGCACTATCATGCCTCCCGAGGAAGCAGCAATAGCGAGAATCGCTTATGTGTTTTTCTTGTCATATTTTGATTGTGATCAGACGCAGTTCCATCCATTTAGCGTTCATCCCATTACTCAAACGCGCAGTTGAACGCACCCGTGCGGCCGTACGTCACTCAAACACCTGAGACTTGCTGTACTTACGTGAGGCGCAGCATTCTTAGTGTGATACAAATCCCTTCTTATCCACACCATCATTATGGTTCTCTCTCTCTCTCTCTCTCTCTCTCTCTCTCTCTCTCTCTCTCTCTCTCTCTCTCTCTCTCTCTCCTGCCCAGGTTACGTATAGCATTAGTCTCATGATGGAACCTCACCTACTCACTGGCATTCTTCTGCTTTGTAGAGACACATCCATCCTGCTCCGTTCATGCCATGCCTGCGCGCACCTCCGCACAAGACCTCCAAGACGTAGGAGAAATCTCGCGGCCACGTCCTCGGGGAAGCAGACGCAGCCCCAGGCACACAGGTCGTTAAGAGTGACGTAATCAGGCTCTCCGAGCTTCCCGTGGCTACACTGATAATAACAAAGGTGTAATTTCACGCCCTTCTTTCTAATTTCGCTGCCGCCCGCCTTGAAGATAAATCCTCGGCACTTGATAACACTTGGGAGACGAGGTGTTTACATCAGCCAGATCCGTCAGGGAGGGAAGCCAGCTGACTGGTTTGATTACAAGTTAATAAACCTCGAGCACAACGCATGTAATCTACACTTCGTGAGGCAACCAAGGTGGGAACTTGATTATCTATGGGTTCTCTTCATCACATTGTTTCCTGAGGGCAACACTGTTGTAGGGGATGTTCTCATGTTCTCTGAAATCCCAATTTCCCCTCATCTCCCTCCCCCCAGGCAACGCACACACACACACACACACACACACACACACACACACACACACACACACACAATACATACAGAGATATGGTAAATAAGTATATGGAGGGCAACACCAGTGTAAGACTCGCTCCCCGCAACACACAAATAGTTATAACAAATCATAGTCACACTCATACACTCACACATTCTCCAAAGCTGGTCTGATGAAGTTCAACCTGAGTGAATCTGAAGTAATGAGGATGGGCCACAGAAAAAGTCGGCTTCGATGTGATTATCATCTAACATAACACAAAGTTCTGGAATCTTCGTGTGAGAGAGATTTGGGAGTCGACATAATCCCTAACCTGTCGCCAGAGTCCCACATTAGGAGAACAGATAAGGACAACAACTGTCTGCTTGCAAGGTATAGAACTGCGTTCATGTTCGTGGATAAGAAAATATTCAAAGGTCTTTACATCTTTCGCATGGCCAAAACCATATTATTCTTATCAGATTTGGTCACCGCACCTAAAGAAGCACAAAGAGCTAATAGAGAAGGTCAAGAGAAGGGCAAAAAAGATAGGAACCAGAATTATGGGAGGTGAGCTACACAGAAAGGTTAGAGGCCTTAAGTTTGTCCATCATGGAAGGGAGAAGAGTAAGAGGTGACCCGATCACAACCTTTCATATGACGACGAAGACTGTGAACTGTTCTTGGAAAGATGTAGGGATAGTAAAAGCAAAGGAAACTTGTTAAAAACGATGTAAAGATGTACTTTTATATCAAGATAACAGATACAGGCCCTCTGGATGTGCTCACTCCTGCGGAGAGCTAGGGGGCGCTGACCAGGTGGCCATCGACCTTTGGACTTAGATCTACAGTAAGCAGACGCTCTGAAAACAACAAACCCTCCCAGTGTTGCTTCAAAGAATGACGTAACAGCATTGTTCAATGGCATAACTACTTCATTTTTCCTGTCATATTGCCGTTACAACTTTCTCGCTCAACAGCAACACATCTTTTCATAAGATTTATCCCTACAGCATTATCTCTCCTGCTAAGGATATGGATGAATTATTGGCGACAGTGGATGAGGGTTAATCTCCGTGCATGTAGAACTTCCTCAACATATCTACAGGCAGTATCGCCATTTTGCAGCGTAGAAGAGTGGTGGATGATTGGAATAAACTGCACGAGAACAAAGTGAAAACAGATTGCATACAAATATTAAAAAAAAACAGTATCATAGTGCAGAATGTTCTACAGATGGGGCACCACGAGTGTAAGACTCCCTTTCTGTACAGTACAAATAACTAATTATAGATAGGGAGTTACATAAGACTTAATGGTATTTCATTAAACACGCTTGGCACTACTCCCTCTCCCCCTTCCCTATGACCTACAGTCAAGATAAACATGACTCCGTGACCTTAGTCAACCTTTGCCACCATTAGTGATAAGAGTATTGTATAGTCCACACCCATCGAGGCTACGGTTATTTCCTTTCTTTAAGTCAGAATTTCTTCTCATCTTCCTTGGCCACTGTTTATCATCTATATTTCCTTCTTCCTTTACTGGAATAAAAAACTACTGATTTTCCAGGACGAACGTAAACATATTTAAAGTCACCAAGTGTAGAAAAGATAGATTAGATTACTGCAGTACCGGAGCTGTTGAACTTTCCACTTGGGACTTAACATTTAATGATTCACATCTTCATAATACGTGACAACTGAGACTTTCCTACATAGTCGTACAGATGAATCGTTCATTTCTGTGTCTCGGTCATCACTGAGAAGAGTTAAACATAGTTCTGTATTACGGAATATTGACGTCTTATCACAACTTCATAATATATTCTAAAGATCTGAAACTTAAGGTTATGAACCTATAGATTCTGAAGTTCAAACCCTAAGGCTATGAACCTTAAGGTTCTAAAGAGCTATTGCTCTGAACACTAAGGTTCTGAACACTAAGGATATAAACCCTGTGACACTTCAACATTAAGGCTCTAAACCTTGAAGCTCCGAACCATGCGATCTGAAGCCTAAACCCCAAGACTCTGAACTCCTAAGGCTATACACAGCCAGAAGGCTGGTTCATTACTTATCAGAATAGCTATGATAATGTATTTATAATCACTATATTCTCATGAACATAAATGAGTGAAAATCTCATTAATTATCAAGTGGGATAGACGTTCAGGAGGTTTTGTTAACGTATGAACGTATACAACGTATACACACACACACACACACACACACACACACACACACACACACACACACACACACACACACAATGTATTCAAAGAGATGTTATCTCCTACAACGTTCCCTTGAGCTAATCTCATAAATGAAGATTGATAATGAAGCTCACCTCACACACGCTGCTTTACACAGGCAGACACTCGGAGATATTAGCTTACATTCTCCCCCAGACGTAATGTCACCATTAGCATCTGAGGCACTCATGTGTGTCCGCCAAGCCAAAAGCATTTATCACCTGTCATAAATTCCTGGCATCGCCTGTTTTTCTCCTCTTCGAAGAATAAATTCTTCATTTAATTATCTGTAGGAAGGGAAGATGTTAACTGATACCACAGTATAACAGTGAAGGTAAAGAGCCATTTGCCACCGTTCTCATGTAGATCCTGCTGGGATAAGCTGCCTCGTAGGAATGCTAATGCTGATGTAGAGGTCTGTTATCTGATGGCGAGGTTCATTTGTGCTTCATCCAGCCCATAACACCGATCGTTTGGTCTGTTTCCTCCAGCCTCCACGGGAACCTTCACAACTACAACATCACTATGAATTTCTCTGTAAGTGTCTCTTGTAAACACATCTGGTTGTTGGTCTGTGATATCCACACTCTACTATTTTCATGCCAAATTTACGTATATAAACAAATCGTAGGATCCGCCAGCCTGTAATTTGGTTAGGTCGTATGACTCTATTATTCAGTAGAATATATCCCGCTACCCAGGCAGGTCATAACTGGGCCTGCTATTGCTGTAACTAAGGCTACAACACGTACCAGGGATGGGTCTGATGTTTCATGCCTTATCTCTATGATGGAGGGTTATGGCAGCGCTTGGTATAAATGAGTACTGTCCCCACAGTGGGTCGTCCATCAGGTCTTGGGCCGGCCGGATCGGTCTTACGGGTATAGTACCTTCACAAGGGCCGACGAGCCGTTTTCTCTCTCCTCTTCATTGTACGTTAGTGTTGGAATAACTTTCTCTCCCTCTCTTATCGGCTGCTGTTGTTGTTTTCGTCTTTCATACGATTAACGCAGGCGTTTATTTACACTTAGAGCGAGTGAGGTATTTGGGTTACTGCCAGGCTTCGTACCGTTAGGGGTCATCGCACCAATGAGAGAACTGGAACCAAGAAACACAAAAGGAGCGATCACAACCTCGGGAAAGTTATGGGCATTGATTCTCCAACTGTGTGTCGGTGTGACGGTGGTCATTAAGCAAGCTGCGCTACGCCGGGTCGAAGCCCAAATTGCCAGCTTTGGAGCGATCCATCGAAGTTAATTGCCAGAATCCAAGAGGTCAGCAATTCCCATCAATTTCCAGGTGAAAATTGCCAGTTGGTGATAGGTGGGCCGAACCTACGTGCCGCCTGTACTTCCCCTCGACGTAAGGACGACCTCGATGCTCGGAGGTAATGATCAATAATCTGTGTTGATCTTGAACTGAAGGAATTAGCGGAGGTAGAAATTAGTCCTGAAAGCTTAATTCCTCCCCAGCTGGGCCACATAAACCCTGCAGATAGACGGATAAGACAGTTAGTCTTTCCCCGGCCGTACAGCTGGGTGGAAATTTTACTTGCTATTCAACTGTAGCGTCGTGCATATCAGGGGAAGAACAGGTACTCTGCACTCGTTGAGATTGCTCGTAACTCGTTAAGGCCTACTAACTGGAGCCAGGCGAGTGTGCCAACACCTAATTCCCAGACGAGGCAGAGAAGGAAGGGGTGAAGACTATCGTCTTGGGAAGGTTCATGAACACAACATAACCTGCCACATGTATCATGATTTCTCTTTATGTTCGAGCTGATAATTCGTGAGAGAAGTAAACATAAAATTCATGTGTCAGATACCTGTCATCCTTGAGGCTCTGTAAGTTTATCTTAATGCAACACGTATCGTCAGGAACATGTCAATTTCCTGCCAGTAAGACGCTGTAAAAGTTTTATTTTTTTTTTTCTTTCTTGCGCAATACAAAATTTGTTTGAGATTAAGATTCGCTGCTTTCTAACTTCTTGGTACATTCTCAGCTCATTACAGCTCAGGTTTTCTCTCTCTCTCTCTCTCTCTCTCTCTCTCTCTCTCTCTCTCTCTCTCTCTCTCTCTCTCTCTCTCTCTCTCCCCCCTGCCTTTCCCAGGCATCTCAGAGGTGCGGAAGTACTGAACTTTAATGCTTGGCTGTCAGTGCCTTCCCTCAACACCGCTTTTTCAGTGGCTTATATTATGAATCAGGTTTACTTCTGTGCTTCACAGCAGTGAACCAGACTCATAGCTTAAGGCTGATATTGTATGATCTGCACCAACCAAGTTTCCATCTTCTGATCCATTATTCCACCCCCAGATGGTAGCGCAATATATCAGGTGTGGGTAGACCAGAGAGTAATGGATGGTGCTGCTCACCTTGTATATCAGGAGGTTATGAATGCAAGACAATATCCTACACGTTTTGGCTGCTCGCTGCTCGACGCTGAGGAAGAGATATTTCCATTTTATTGACTATTTGATGTAGAAGCCGAAACACTTGGCGCTACAGATACGTTCTCGTCACCTTCTACCTAAGACACCTTCAGGTTCAGATGAATTATCTGCAGATTACCCAACAGCAGCAGCAGCAGGCCCTGAAGCAGGGAGCAGCAGCAGCAGCAGCACCAGCAGGCCCTGGAGCAGGGAGCAGCAGCAGCAGCAGGCCCTGGAGCAGGGAGCAGCAGCAGCAGCAGGCCCTGAAGCAGGGAGCAGCAGCAGCAGCAGGCCCTGGAGCAGGGAGCAGTAGCAGCAGCACCAGCAGGCCCTGGAGCAGGGAGCAGTAGCAGCAGCACCAGCAGGCCCTGGAGCAGGGAGCAGTAGCAGCAGCACCAGCAGGCCCTGGAGCAGGGAGCAGTAGCAGCAGCACCAGCAGGCCCTGGAGCAGGGAGCAGCAGCAGCAGCAGGCCCTGGAGCAGGGAGCAGTAGCAGCAGCACCAGCAGGCCCTGGAGCAGGGAGCAGTAGCAGCAGCACCAGCAGGCCCTGGAGCAGGGAGCAGCAGCAGCAGCAGGCCCTGGAGCAGGGAGCAGCAGCAGCAGCAGGCCCTGGAGCAGGGGCAGCAGCAGCAGCAGGCCCTGGAGCAGGGAGCAGTAGCAGCAGCACCAGCAGGCCCTGGAGCAGGGAGCAGTAGCAGCAGCACCAGCAGGCCCTGGAGCAGGGAGCAGTAGCAGCAGCACCAGCAGGCCCTGGAGCAGGGAGCAGCAGCAGCAGCAGGCCCTGGAGCAGGGGCAGCAGCAGCAGCAGGCCCTGAAGCAGGGAGCAGCAGCAGCAGCAGCACCAGCAGGCCCTGGAGCAGGGAGCAGTAGCAGCAGCACCAGCAGGCCCTGGAGCAGGGGCAGCAGCAGCAGCAGCAGGCCCTGGAGCAGGGAGCAGTAGCAGCAGCACCAGCAGGCCCTGGAGCAGGGAGCAGCAACAGCAGCAGCAGCAGTAGCAGCAGCAGGCCCTGAAGCAGGGAGCAGCAGCAGCAGCAGGCCCTGGAGCAGGGGCAGCAGCAGCAGCAGGCCCTGGAGCAGGGAGCAGCAGCAGCAGCAGGCCCTGGAGCAGGGAGCAGTAGCAGCAGCACCAGCAGGCCCTGGAGCAGGGAGCAGTAGCAGCAGCACCAGCAGGCCCTGGAGCAGGGGCAGCAGCAGCAGCACCAGCAGGCCCTGGAGCAGGGAGCAGTAGCAGCAGCACCAGCAGGCCCTGGAGCAGGGGCAGCAGCAGCAGCAGGCCCTGGAGCAGGGAGCAGCAGCAGCAGCAGCAGCAGGCCCTGGAGCAGGGAGCAGTAGCAGCAGCACCAGCAGGCCCTGGAGCAGGGAGCAGCAGCAGCAGCACCAGCAGGCCCTGGAGCAGGGAGCAGTAGCAGCAGCACCAGCAGGCCCTGGAGCAGGGAGCAGCAGCAGCAGCAGCAGCAGCAGCAGGCCCTGGAGCAGGGAGCAGCAGCAGCAGCAGCAGCAGCACCAGCAGGCCCTGGAGCAGGGAGCAGTAGCAGCAGCACCAGCAGGCCCTGGAGCAGGGGCAGCAGCAGCAGCAGCAGGCCCTGAAGCAGGGAGCAGCAGCAGCAGCAGGCCCTGAAGCAGGGAGCAGCAGCAGCACCAGCAGGCCCTGGAGCAGGGAGCAGCAGCAGCAGCAGCAGCAGGCCCTGAAGCAGGGAGCAGCAGCAGCACCAGCAGGCCCTGGAGCAGGGAGCAGTAGCAGCAGCACCAGCAGGCCCTGGAGCAGGGAGCAGTAGCAGCAGCACCAGCAGGCCCTGGAGCAGGGAGCAGTAGCAGCAGCACCAGCAGGCCCTGGAGCAGGGAGCAGCAGCAGCAGCAGGCCCTGGAGCAGGGAGCAGCAGCAGCAGCAGGCCCTGAAGCAGGGAGCAGCAGCAGCAGCAGGCCCTGGAGCAGGGAGCAGTAGCAGCAGCACCAGCAGGCCCTGGAGCAGGGAGCAGCAGCAGCAGCAGGCCCTGGAGCAGGGAGCAGTAGCAGCAGCACCAGCAGGCCCTGGAGCAGGGAGCAGTAGCAGCAGCACCAGCAGGCCCTGGAGCAGGGAGCAGCAGCAGCAGCACCAGCAGGCCCTGGAGCAGGGGCAGCAGCAGCAGCAGGCCCTGGAGCAGGGAGCAGCAGCAGCAGCAGGCCCTGGAGCAGGGGCAGCAGCAGCAGCAGCAGCAGGCCCTGGAGCAGGGAGCAGCAGCAGCAGCAGGCCCTGGAGCAGGGAGCAGTAGCAGCAGCACCAGCAGGCCCTGGAGCAGGGGCAGCAGCAGCAGCAGGCCCTGGAGCAGGGAGCAGCAGCAGCAGCAGGCCCTGGAGCAGGGAGCAGTAGCAGCAGCACCAGCAGGCCCTGGAGCAGGGAGCAGTAGCAGCAGCACCAGCAGGCCCTGGAGCAGGGAGCAGTAGCAGCAGCACCAGCAGGCCCTGGAGCAGGGAGCAGTAGCAGCAGCACCAGCAGGCCCTGGAGCAGGGAGCAGCAGCAGCAGCAGGCCCTGAAGCAGGGAGCAGCAGCAGCAGCAGGCCCTGAAGCAGGGAGCAGCAGCAGCACCAGCAGGCCCTGGAGCAGGGAGCAGTAGCAGCAGCACCAGCAGGCCCTGGAGCAGGGGCAGCAGCAGCAGCAGGCCCTGAAGCAGGGAGCAGCAGCAGCAGCAGGCCCTGAAGCAGGGAGCAGCAGCAGCAGCAGGCCCTGAAGCAGGGAGCAGCAGCAGCAGCAGCAGCAGGCCCTGAAGCAGGGAGCAGCAGCAGCAGCAGCAGCAGCAGCAGCAGCAGCAGCAGCAGCAGCAGCAGCAGCAGCAGCAGCAGCAGCAGCACCAGCAGGCCCTGGAGCAGGGAGCAGCAGCAGCAGCAGCAGCAGGCCCTGAAGCAGGGAGCAGCAGCAGCAGCAGCAGCAGCACCAGCAGGCCCTGGAGCAGGGAGCAGCAGCAGCAGCAGCAGCAGCAGCAGCAGCAGCAGCAGCAGCAGCAGCAGCAGCAGCAGCAGCAGCAGCAGCAGCAGCAGCAGCAGCAGCAGCAGCAGCAGCAGCAGCAGCAGCAGCAGCAGCAGCAGCAGCAGCAGCAGCAGCAGCAGCAGCAGCAGCAGCACCAGCAGGCCCTGGAGCAGGGAGCAGCAGCAGCAGCAGCAGCAGCAGCAGCAGCAGCAGCAGCAGCAGCAGCAGCACCAGCAGGCCCTGGAGCAGGGAGCAGCAGCAGCACCAGCAGGCCCTGGAGCAGGGGCAGCAGCAGCAGCAGCAGCAGCAGCAGCAGCAGCAGCAGCAGCAGCAGCAGCAGCAGCAGCACCAGCAGGCCCTGGAGCAGGAGCAGCAGCAGCAGCAGCAGCAGCAGCAGCAGCAGCAGCAGCAGCAGCAGCAGCAGCAGCAGCAGCAGCAGCAGCAGCACCAGCAGGCCCTGGAGCAGGGGCAGCAGCAGCAGCAGCAGCACCAGCAGGCCCTGGAGCAGGGAGCAGCAACAGCAGCAGCAGCAGCAGCAACAGCAACAGCGGCAGCAGCAGCAGCAGGCCCTGAAGCAGGGAGCAGCAGCAGCAGCAGCAGCAGGCCCTGGAGCAGGGAGCAGTAGCAGCAGCACCAGCAGGCCCTGGAGCAGGGAGCAGCAGCAGCACCAGCAGGCCCTGGAGCAGGGAGCAGCAGCAGCAGCACCAGCAGGCCCTGGAGCAGGGGCAGCAGCAGCAGCAGCAGCAGGCCCTGGAGCAGCAGTAGGGAGTATGTCAGTCAGGGAGGGAGGGAGGGAAGGATCACAGGACTGGTACAGCTAAATAAATCATTTGTCCAGTGTGGTAACCACGGCAGACAGTCTCCTCTCCAAATTATACTCTGTAATTTTGGAGGCAATTCCTCTTGTTCTGTGGAGGGCGAGAGGGAAAGATGGGAGGGCGAGAGGGAAAGGTGGGAGGGCGAGGGGGGAAAGATGGGAAGGCGTGAGGGAAGGAGGAGGATGGTGGGGAATGGAAGATGGAGGGGTAGGGGATGGGTGTACTGATGAGAGGGGTGGGTAGATAGAGGGAAGGGATGGTAAGGAAGGGTAGATGAAATGGTAAGAAGGGTTAAAGGGAAGGTAAAGCAGATTTAAGGAAGAGAAGGATAGATTGTGGCATAAGTGAAAGAGTAGATCTACGGGATGGAAGGACAGACTGAGGGAAGATAACGATCAAGCAAATCGTACAGGATAATACGTGACTGACTGAAAATAACTGATAAATTCACATGAAAACAATGCTATATTTACCGATAAAAACACACTGTACACTGGTAAATTTCCCCAAGACAACGATACCTTTACAGACCAAAGCGAAGAGAAAAAACTATTTCAATAACTTTCTTCAAACTTTATACTGAGTCTAATTACACGTAGAGGATGAGGTCAAATATGTCATGGGTCATAAAAGCACATGGGACATCCAGATGACAGACGATCTGATGGTCTATGACCATGTCGTCTGCTGGAGGACAGATGTGACATAATTCCTAATCTATGTTGTTAGAGTCAGGACAGTGAGATAAAGGACTTCTTCCCTCCCACCTCTTCCTTTATACTATCAACCGGCAGGACACTAACTATGTCGGATCACTATGTGAAGTATATTATAGTAAGTATACTGACAAGGAAATTCTGTAGGTATGGATAACAGAAGACGTGGTCTCATCTAACTTTAGCCGCCATATATTCTAGTAAATTATAAGTATCTAGAGGACGAATTTGCATGAAAAAGAAGAAATATACGCATTATTACATTATCATTCTTGACCAGAATTATTCTTGAATGACCAATATTTTCCTTCACCTTGAACAAATCTTACTACTACCACTACTACTACTACTACTACTACTACTACTACTACTACTACTACTACTACTACTACTACTACTACCCCTTTGGCGTTCCTCATCACTTACCCTTTCCCGAAACAGTCTCTTTCGTATCCTCTGCCATAGCATTCCCTGCCCCTAAACACACACACACACACGCACACACACACACACACACACACACACACACACACACACACACACACACACACACATATGGACCTCCATTGTGGACCGTTCTTATGGACCCAGCCGGGGTCGGGCCCGTTTGGGTTCGTATCCCGGGCTTGGCAGTATTCCTAAATCCAGCCCAGGTATACATCTTCCCCTTGTGGATGGTCGATAAATGGGTGTCTATCTTATGCTGGTGTGTGTGTGTGTGTGTGTGTGTGTGTGTGTGTGTGTGTGTGTATGCATAAACGCAAAGGAGGAAAGACAGAAGGTTCAGAGACGGGGCAACACGAGTGTAAAACTCTTATGTTAGTTGAGACAGCACGGCTAGCTGAGGTCCTAATCAAGGCCATCCCATTAACGTTATACAAACATGTATATATATACCCTGGCCTAAGCCAGGTACCCATTTTATCGACCAACCTCTAGGGGCGGATGAACAGCAGAGTTGTCTGTGAACCGACTGCCGTAACCAGGATTCGAACCTAGGCGCTGACCCTGAGCGGGCCGTGAATACCTCGCGATCAGAAACGTTAACCGCTACACCTCGGGAATCCATGAATCGCCCACTGCACACACATAATACTCACGACCACACCCACAGGCTGCTGCGTCCAAACCACTAACCACCAGTTATCCTTAATGACCCAAATACTACCGACATGTAATTCTGAGAGTCATGCAATGACTATATATATATATATATATATATATATATATATATATATATATATATATATATATATATATATATATATATATATATATATATATATATATATATATATCTTTCTTTCTTGGGTATTTGATTATTTCAAATACCCAATCAGGAATTTTAGTAGAGTGTGACAACCAAGTATTACCACTAACATATTCATTAAATAAGTTGAGCATTACATTACTTCCATGTAACATCTAAGAACTGCCATTACTACATCTAGTCTACGGGTTAAGAATTTTTATTAATTTATGTACTTAAAAATCAGGACTAGAATGACGTAGCAATACTACCTATTCTACCCTAAATAGGTCACTTCAACGACTCTCGAAAACATTATCTAAATATTCTCCAAACCTGGATTTATACAGAGATGATCATCTATGTAAACATCTTGTTTATGAACAGGTAAATAAAGGTTTCCAACCTGACTAACTGAATCTCCTACTCCAAACGCTGATTCACTTATCTTTTCCTTGAAGGTTCAGAAAATCATTATTCTCTCTCTCTCTCTCTCTCTCTCTCTCTCTCTCTCTCTCTCTCTCTCTCTCTCTCTCTCTCTCTCTCTTTCTCTCTCTCTCTCTCCTCAGGCTGACCCCACCACCTCCCACTATGCCGTCAGGGCTGTGTGGTCACATCCCCTGCCAGACAACTGGAAAATGTATATCTTATAATAAGGATGCAGCTGCTGGAGGCGAGGTACTCACTACCTCACAAGGTATACTCGGGGAAGTTAACACAACGTGGCCAGATAACGTTATCACTCTATCAGATTCTTCAAGCTTTATCCCCTTGAGCACAACGCCTGTTGTAATTCCTGCGATTTCATTTTATATTTTGCGCCAGTGTGGGACTCTCGCTATAATGCATATTATCAACAGCGGGGAATTTGTGATGTAAACGCCGATATAATAAACACTATTTGCAGCTGGGAATTGATGAGACAACGATGCATATCAAGGAAACATGTCTTCACTTCATAATGTATTGTAAATTGACCAGCTCAGCACTCGAACTGAGAGACGATGAGAATTTATGTGTCACAGAAATATGAATATGTATTTCAAGATTATAAGTTTGTTGAAGAGGAAATTCATCAAATGTCCATTTACCATACACTTAGAAATATGGACTCAGATAATCATATATATATATATATATATATATATATATATATATATATATATATATATATATATATATATATGCGTCACCGTAAGGCTTGTTTGCCAATGGGGTCTTAGCTACGTCTCTTCCTTGTATATCAACTGACTTCTACGTCTTCTGTCTCATTCTTGTGTCTCCCATGACGATGTGATCATTACACGAAGGTGCACTTGGGAACTTATCGTGTTCCATTTTCCTCGTTTGGTTACCTTCCTATAGTTGTGTAATGCCCTGCCTTCGTTGAACAAGACTATGAACTTACATTCATCAGTAACCTAACCCATAGCACCAACGAATGTCCATCATCACCATTCACTGCCCACCACCTCAACCCTGCTTAACATCTCCTTAACGTAAACTTTTTCCTGCGACATTCCCCATCACCACCACCATCACCAGTCATCATTGACACCATCACCAAGACCATCATCACCATCACCATCGCCACCATCACATCCACCATCCCCGCCACACCACCACCAACATTCACAGCACTTGTCATGTCAGCGTTGGGCATCCTTCGCCACCAATATTCACAGCAATTATCATGTCAGCCTCGGCAATTAAATACCTTGGTACAGCCTTCATGTTATCGCCATCTCGCTAAAATCTTAATTAGCGAATAGATTCCTGGCGTCGTCTGGTCTAATGGTGAAAAAATGGTTCGGGTATGATCGGAGAGTGGAATGTGGTTGTGTGGTTGGGGAGTGAGAGGTGGGTAGATGAGTCAGAGGAAGGAGATGGATGAGTGAGGAGAGAGAGAGAGAGAGAGAGAGAGAGAGAGAGAGAGAGAGAGAGAGAGAGAGAGAGAGAGAGAGCTGAGGGATTGAGAGGTGGAGTGGGTGGATGATGGAGTAAAGGGTTCGGGGACTGATGATTGATCTGTGTGGATGTTTGGATGGATGATGTGATAGTTTGATGACGGGCGGCTTGGATAGGTAGACGGATGAATCAATTGATGGATGGTTCGTTGGATGATTGGATATCCGGCAGGTGGCGTATAGGAGAGGCTAGATCTGTGTTCGTCTGGCGGATGAAAGTCAATCAGTGACACATTCAGACGTCTGACTCAACACATCATAATCTCCTCACAAGATCACGACCGGAGGCAGACTAAACCCCTCCAACACCCACCACAACACATCTTGAAAACATTTCAAAATCAACACTGGCTAAGCTGTAGCAGTCCCTCGTGAATACATAATTCAATCTGGAACAGCCATTTGTACTCATGAATGAGGTGCTCAAAACAGACGAATATAAATGAGTAAATGAGTATATACACTCTGCATATTCTCACATTTTCGTACAACATATTTGGTATTCGAATGTTACTCAGGTCATCAACAGAAACTTGACGTTAATTGGGTAATATATCTTCCAGTTTTTGAGAGATGACACGACAACTTTTTTCCCCCAGGAACCAGAAACGTCACCACTCCAGGAGGGCAAATTTCACCAGTGACGAACAAGCCTCCTTCCTGGATATAGTTGAGGTCTTGCATTTAACATGTATGACGGATAAAAATGTCAAATGTGCTGGTGATTAGATATAATGATGACTCAAGTTTAACGAGACGTGCGATTCTATCAATTCTAAAAATCTTTATTTGTCTAGAAACACAATGGGGTGCGAGGAAGCTAACTGGTTGTGGAAGAATTAGTCTCAATCACAGGCAAGTTGGAGGTGACAACTGTAAGATCGTGTGAGTGTGCTACAGAAGGTCGAGACATCACTCGGATGACCCTGTAAGACGCCAGAAGGTCACCTAGGTCATGCTGGATGTGTTTATGTCACCAATGAAGGAGCGATGTAATGGTGACTTCACCCAGGAAGCAGACAATGAGACAGAGGAAGAATATACTGGTCCGTGTGCATTTAAGCCACAACAAAATATAATTGTTCAGGACGCAAGGTTAGAACAACATTGACAGACATGGAATCCCCGCTGGGTGTAGCTATCATACACTTCCCTTGAATGAAAAACCTAATACCCAAGCTGGATGACCTCAGGCTTGACCTTTTAAAGAACTTATCATCGCAAAAAACATGACGAATCGTGCAGTTATCTGGCCTTAGATAAGACTGAGGCATCAGTTTCATCAGAGCTGGGTCACCATACGTACCTTCCCGCCCATTATGTGTGTCAGTGCATTTTTGTTCATTTCAGTTCTGTAGTTCTATTGAGAACGTCCGATGTAAAGGTTTAGCTGATTCTAGTCAAGGTACGGCGGATTCTAGTCAAGGTACGGACGATTTCTGTTTAATATACTGCCGACTCCAATCAAGAAATCAATTAAGTTAATCAGTGTCAGCGAGGATTTATAGATATAAGCATCAATTAACTAATAACTTTGTTACGTAATAAATCACTACAGATTGACACAGACATGAGGGAGATAAATGTGATATGTAGCCTTTATCAATCTTTAATCAAAACGAGTTTTTGAAATTAAGTCTCATGGCCTAAAAAAAGTTCTGATATTACTATTGCTCTAGAGTAATTGATTCCATGAGTTAAATAATACAGACGACGCTTCCTCATTTCCTCTGGACCAGAACTCTGAACATATGCTCTTGTGAAATGTATTTCAGGAAATTGCTTACAGAATTATATTTCTTTTTAATGAATACTTCATGATCTTGATTCTTAGCACAAGAGAAGCGCATTTACCGTCTTCTCGTGAGCGGTGGCGCAAAGGTCACAAGGTACACAAAAGGTCTCGTAACTGGGTCGCACTGACTGAATTACAAGTTACATCGTGAGGAAACAAGCATTATGTTGTCTAACAACTTAACTATTTATGAAGGTTGGGCAACAATTACCGGATTCTATAGTAAGAATCATTTACACTTCACAAACTTAGAATACTTTTCAAATATTTGGATTAGAACATTGTGTAGGATGAAATGCTTATATTCATCTTGTGATGTTCAGTGGGGAATTATCTCAGAATTTACTAATCTTACAACAGTCAAGTACACGATGTGTCACGTCGTAAGAGTAGCTCTGATGGCAAAGTTTACATTTGGTCTGTACGATATTGAGGGAAGAAGTAAACTCCTATCAGTATCTACAGCCCAACCTGAGTGAAGCAACAATATCACGGTTTTTACTGATCATGTTAGTGGAACCATATGTATATATATATATATATATATATATATATATATATATATATATATATATATATATATATATATATATATAATATATATATATATATATATATATATATATATATATATATATATATATATATATATATATATATATATATATATATATATATATATATATATATATATATATGATTCATCTTGCTGTCCCAGGCTAACTTCCATATTTGACCCTCTTGTCTTGCGCCGCAGCGTTGGTTCACTTTCCCTCCTCTACAGGTATGACTTTGGTTTTTGCTCCCAAGAGCTGGCGGGTTGTGTGCCCTCACCACTAGGTAGACCACATATTACCCGGCAAGCTGCTGCGTCACACAATTATTGTGTGGCCATCAGAGACTCAAAGGTGGGCCGTTTTGATACCTGCTTCTCTCCCTACACGTCGAAGTTTTGGAACTCTCTATCTTCTCATGTCTCTCCCAGTAACTATAATCTGGCACATTTCAAAAGACAGGTTTTTCACTTTCTTAAAAATTCGTAAATACTTTCCCTAGTCTTTTTTCCATGTAATAATTCTCTGTATATATCAATAAGCGCCCGGCCTTAATGTGGACTTTTGTCCGTTATGGAGCCTTAAACACACACAAAAAAAATATTTCGTGGTGGTAGATGGATCTGCTTGTGTTGATTTCTCTAAGTCTTTTGTTCACGTTCTTTCTGAACAGGTAAGGTTATTCGTAAGTAGAGCCAGGTTATAGTCAATTACATCCTTCGTGGTAGAAGCCTTTGCTAGTTCAGCAGCCTTAGCTTGCATTCTGGGCCCAGTATGTGATGGAATCCAGAGAAACTGGATTCTGAGTCTATCATGTGCAATTTGGTTATATCTACGTCGTGCTTGAGACACAATCACATTACATTCATGCTGAAGGATTTTCTTTTCTAATGCAGTCAGCGATGAAGGAGAGTCACTCACAATATACCATCATACTTGGAAACATTAAAACGAATTCTATAAGAATGAGAATGGCAAGCGATTCAGTCTGGATCTTAGACTTCTAAGTGACCCAATGACTGACCCTGACTTCTTATTCTAGATGGGAAACATAGGGTGTATGTGCGTCACAACTACAACACTGCTGGCAGTCTGTCACTAGGGGTGGTGGTGATGGTGGGGGGGGGGTTGGATACCGCCACGACAGCGTAACCAAACGTGGGAGAGTAAACGACCCACAGAAACATTCATGACTTCCATCTGGTGTGGTCTGCGGGGCCAACAGCGCTCACCACCAAGCACAAATCACCGGTGATGAGCTGTGCCTCTTTGAGATGGTTCCTCCGTCAGTCTCGTCTTCCTCTTTCGCTTTCTTATCCTTCTTTCCCTCTCTCTCTTTTCTCTTTCTCTCCCTCTCTGTATGTCTCCTTGGCTCTTGATAACTCTGTACACACACTTGGGTATTATTAACGCTCGTCATCCAGGTTCTTATGTTATATCTAACTCTTTTCTTCTTATATAATAACCTGCACGACACGGGTAGAGACATGCCCTCATCGAGGCCATCTCAGGTCAAAGAAAAGAAAAACATAATACAAGGAAAAGAATGCAAGCCTGTGCAGCTCCCTCTGTGTCTGCAGAGCTGGCTGTTGAAGGTGGAATGGTTGTACGATGAGGGAAAGACGAATGAGGGAAAAGAATTCCATAATTTCGCTGTTCAAGGAAAGAAGGAAATATAACGGTCAATCCTCGAGTGGTTGATTCCCACACACAGTCTAGAGGAAGCAACGGCCAGGTATGAACCTCGAATCCAAACCTCAGTGGCAGGAACAGCAGTAGACAACACACGAAAGCAGTAGCCGAAGTAATACCCCAAGAACAGGGTAAGGCCTGTAACATAATGGCGAACGGAAAGGGAGAATTGAAGAAAAGTGATAACTAGGAGCTGATCAGGTTAAGGATTCTTGATTCTACAGTGGTGGAGGAATGGATATATGAGCAGTGTTCCATCACGTATGAAATAGTTACTCATAGAGAAATAATCACAGCCCCTCTGAGACATTCCCAGAGTTTAGAAAGCAAAGCCACAAATCGTTTTCTTTCCTCCTCTCCCTCTCCAGTGCGACAACTCTCCCCTACTTCAAACCCACCCCTACCCTCGCCCTCACTAACCATCCACTGCCCCCCTCACCCTTCCTTCCGCTCCCTCCCTCCACCCGTGAGGGTTGAGCTGGAGGGGGATCACTGGGACCCCCCGTGGCTGCCTCACCACCTCCCCCGGAGTGACACACAGCCAGCCTCACAACGGGTATTTATCTTACAGGGGAAAGAGGTGATTATTCCCCGGGTCATGACGACCAGGCGCTGCCGGGGTCGTGACGACCAGGCGTTGCCCGCCACACCCGGCCCTAACAAACGACTCCACTGAAATGACTCGACAGAGGAAGATGGGCGTAAGGGACTCGCTTCTCTTAGGTCTAAAATTTCGCGTCTTTGGAATGAGAGAATGGATCTTATGGGACGGAGAGTAGTAGGTCTACGGGTGCCTGGGGACGGATTTTGTTGCTGAGGGAGGCAGGTGACAGACGGAGGTGACCAGTGAATACATCACCTCCACCCAGGTGACGGACGAAAGGGGGACTCACCCTTGGGGGGGACCGCTCGCCCGGGGTACCTACACATCCGTGGGGCCCCGCCTGCCCCGGGGGAAGACCAGCCCATCCTAGAGGACCTACCCAGCCGCTGAGGGAGAGTGCGTCGTGGGGACTCAATCGCCCGTTGAGGGAAGCAGTATCATGGGGAGGCACTCACCCACTGAGGAGGAACACATAATGGGGACTCAACCACCCGCTGAAGGAGAGAGCATTACGGGGACCTATCCATTCGCTAAGGGAAAGAACATCATGAGGACTTTCCCACCCGACCAACGAGAAAGCATCATGAGGACCTACTCAATCAATGAGGGGTCACCATCATGGGGACTTATCTACCTGATGAGGAAGAGTGCTTCATGGGAACTTAACTCACACACTGAGTGCGAAGACATCATGGGGTCCCACCCATCCGTTCAGGGAAACAGCATCATGGAACCTGGTTAACTCCACTTCCTTTACTTATTCGAAAATGATGGCGGGAAAGGCCATGCCCACGTACAGCTAATTCCAGGCCAGATAATATGTGAGACAAAATCTTGAAATAACTCAAATTGTAAAGCTAACAAACAACAAACATGACGGAATGATACAGAAAGCTAGAGAGAGAGAGAGAGAGAGAGAGAGAGAGAGAGAGAGAGAGAGAGAGAGAGAGAGAGAGAGAGAGAGAATGGATAACCAGGTAGAGGTGACTGATACACTACTGTCTCAGAAAATATGGTCAATAAAGCAGAAAATATGGCCAATCGCTTTGACTCAATAGACCCTATTGTCCTGTACACATCAAATTCTATACAATACGATACAATACAATACAATATGATACAATACAAAAGAATACAGTGCAATATCATTATTGGAAAGGAAACACCGTGAAAATATATGTCTAATCTAACAATGAAAATACTTCTGTGATATATCTCACACAATCACTTGGCATATATGATATACCTGACACTATCACCAGGCATATATGATATACCTTATACTATCACCTGATATATATGATATACCTAAAGCTATTACTTGGCATACCTCAATGAATCACAATTGATTCAGCCAACCAAAGGTTAAGTGGCTATGTTGTGATCCATCAGTCTGTTCTAACATCCTCACAGCATTCCAGACGAAAGACTTACTTTATGTAGCTATAAACCGAGACACTCCACCTCTGTGGTAGTCTGGGCACAGGACACGTAAGCCTGGGGAAGGTGAAGGCAAGCACAGATCCTGGCTGCAGTGGACTGCAATGATAACGATGTGGGAAGGTGACAGTTCTACCCTCACAGACTCGACTCTGCGTCTCCAAACTGTGAGTCTTCTTTTTATAACCGCTCCAGTGGTAGAGCGATTTTGCTAAAGATGCTCCAAACTTGCATGAAATTTTGAAGGCTTGTGCTTGCAGCCCGATGAAAGTGGTTCAAAGACCAACGGATGAAGATGTATTGTGAGAAGCAGATGTCGGGTCTACTTGTGGCCAGATACTTTTAACGAAAGCGTTCGTGTTCTTATATGCAATTCTGAAATCTTTTCTTTATCCAGACAGAAAAGTTGAGGTTATACACCCAGGCTGACACGAAGAAAGTTTATAGTGTCTGGAAGAGACGAAGACACGAAGATACTTGAGAATAAGAGGGCACAAACAAGCTGGGTAAAGCGACAGAATTATGGACGGAGGAACAGAAAGAACCAACAGGAAAAACGAAAGGGAGAACGAAGAATAAATCTTGAAAAAGACCATAACAGAGAGAGAGAGAGAGAGACGGTTTAGTGAAGACCTCAGAGGGAAAGCCTCAGGGGAAGTGAGGTGTTTGAGAGCAACCAGCCGGACGAGGGGAAGACAGACAGACAGACACCGTGAGGTGCCGGAAAATTAAAGTCAGCCTGGGCACCGGCCACCGCCCCATACCGAGCCCAAATTCACGTCCTGAAAAATGTATGGGAGGGAGGCCGGCCAGACGGCGTCCACCAGGCTGACCACAGGCCAGGCTAGGGCTCCAGGGGGGGGGGGGGGGGGGGGGACTGTGCGGTATCAGGAGAGGTTTAGGGAAAGGGGAGAAAAAGGGAAGGACTGTTGAGATTAAAGGGAAAGAGTTAGATGGAAATGAAGAAGAAAGATCTGAGGGAGAGAGTTGTGGATGAAGGGGGTGTGGAGGTTAAGGGGTGAAGCAAGGGAAGGGAGGGATAAAGGGTCTGTGGTGGGGGGAAGGACGGGGAAAGGGATTTTACGGGGGAGTGGAGGGAACGGGGTGAGACAGAAAGGAGGATGGAAGGGAGGGGTGAGGCTGGAAAGGAGTAGTAAAGAAGGGGGTGGAAGGGAGGAGGGAGCAAGATGTGGGTGGAGGGAGGAGTGAGCTAGGGGAGGGGAGTGGTATGGCAGGGTGGGAAGGCAGGTCAGGGGTCGGAAAGGTCATACTGCATACGTAAATAACTCCTCCAGTTTTCATAAATATATTCTAAGAAACTATTTGAAATCTGGCTTTTCTAAAAAAAAAAAAAAAAGATAATGTTTTCGTACCAAGTTAACAAGAACCTCAAGACTGAATCACCGACAAAATTCAATGATTTCCTCCTCACACAGATACTCAGACAGCTTTATGGCTGTGCTGCAACTTTCGCACATAGACAGAGAGACATCTTTAACACATTGTTGGAACTTTTGCCACAAGCTGGTCCAGAGTTTGTGGTCGATCGCGGTGAAACTTTTTGTGGTAGAAAAGACTTAGGCAGAAACTGTGGTGCGAGCTCTGCATATATATATATATATATATATATATATATATATGTGTGTGTGTGTGTGTGTGTGAGTGTGTGTGTGTGTGAGTGTGTGTGTGTGTGTGTGTGTGTGTGTGTGTGTGTGTGTGTGTGTGTCGTTAGTGAGCTTCTAGACATGTATTATGTGAAATCATTCTGTGGTTTTGCCTGATTTTTGAGTCCCGAGTTGTGAAGTCATTATACACTGCGACTCATCTCGTGGGTGGAGGCGCAAAAGAACACGCATAGTGAACTCTTGGTCCAGGATCTGGCCCACGAGGAATTACATTTCAAGTTACATTGTGGGAAAAATTCACATGTAAGGTTAACTATTTACAACTGTTACAATGATTGGATTGTATAACAAGGTATATAGAACATGAACTATTCACAATAGGCAAAGTTATAGAGCTTTTCAAGTCTTTGTAAGTTATCCAGTTGAGTCAAATTATGAAACATCATTACAGAAAGAAACAAAATGTCTTCTGTGTTATATATATATATATATATATATATATATATATATATATATATATATATATATATATATATATATATATATATATATATATACGGGACTTCCCACTTATCTAGATACTTCATATTCATCAATTATCAGTTTACGACATTAGTTAATCATGTACTGTATCCATAAATTTCTTTATCTAAACGATATGTTTCTTTCTCTTAATGCATAATAATCTATAATCATTTTCGAACATCACGACTCATGTATAAATCTTTCTCTTTTTTTTTTTTTTTCTTCCCCACCGCTCTCCCTGCTCCCCCAGCCTCTACTATCAGTAGATTTCAAGACGTGTATCTCCTGTACATAATCCTTATTTAGTCTTATCTTCAGAAGGTCACCAAGTAAGATAGGTTGTTGTGTATTGTGTCCTGTCTTGCCCTCAACTGACAGGTAGGACACACGCCTCCCAGGGGTCCATTTGGCTCTCTCTCTCTCTCTCTCTCTCTCTCTCTCTCTCTCTCTCTCTCTCTCTCTCTCTCTCTCTCTCTCTCTCTCAGATGTCTCTGCATCTAAATATGGCGGCTGGCGAAGCGTTGATAATGTCTCCTGGCAGTTATGGCAACTCACACCCATGATTATATAAGGGGGTGTCTCCCACTCGTAAACTTCCAGTGATGGGGGGGAACTCGACTCCTCTCTCTCTCTCTCTCTCTCTCTCTCTCTCTCTCTCTCTCTCTCTCTCTCACGGCAGATGGGTCGAGTTATTATCCTCCTCTTCCCTCCCACCACCCCTCCGCTAGTGTTACCCCCAGCGAGCCGTCTTATCCCTCGTGGATAACTGGTCGTACATCAGTAATCATATCTCACTGACGTTTATTGATGTAGATTGAAATATTGACGGCATGAAATGATGATTTACAGAAATGTTTACCTGCGAGGCTGCGCGTGGGTGGGTTTATATGTTTACGAGAGGAGCTCATGTTTGTTGCCCACCATCCTGCTACAAAAGTACCTGTATTACAAGTTTTTATTAAAGTGTCAAGTAACTTATTCAAGTACCTATGAAGTCCCTTAAGTAAAAAACAAAAGGTCAAATGTCTAGTATATAAAAGTTGCGCAGGCATTGACTGGCCAAGCGTCTTGAGAATGAACCCAGCAGAGTACAACATAGCTGTATTCTGATGGGTAAGATATTCAGAGGATGTATCCGGGAGTGTACAATACACTAGTGTCATATTCTGATTGGTCAGAAGCTAAAGTGGCTCATTAAAGTCCCACATCTCAGAAGATAATTGGGTGTTCGATACAGTGAGACACAAATGTCGTAATATTGCGTCTCTTGCTATGCAGGAGCACGTCCCGTGTAGTGGTTCGTTGTTGAATTAATCATAACTCATGTTTCACAACACGCACCCAGCCTTGACGATGACTCCCTCTTAAAATATAATTAGCTCTCCTACAATAATTTTAACACGTCTGTGAATATGTTACGTCAACACAAGGCACACCAAGTGGAATGCTAAGGCAAGTTTTCGTGGGAAAAAATAGGGATATATATATATATACATATATATATATATATATATATATATATATATATATATATATATATATATATATATATATATATATATATATATATATATGAACATTATTTCGGAAAGCAAAAATGGGTATGTTTGAAGGAATAGTGGTTCCAACAATGGTATATGGTTGCGAGGCATGGGCTTTAGATAGAGTTGTGCGGAGGAGGGTGGATGTGTTGGAAATGAGATGTTTGAGGACAATATGTGGTGTGAGGTGGTTTGATCAAGTAAGTAATGAAAGGGTAAGAGAGATGTGTGGTAATAAAAAGAGTGGGGTTGAGAGAGCAGAAGAGGGTGTTTTGAAGTGGTTTGGGCACATGGAGAGAATGAGTGAGGAAAGATTGACCAAGAGGATATATGTGTCGGAGGTGGAGGGAACGAGGAGAAGAGGGAGACCAAATTGGAGGTGGAAAGATGGAATGAAAAAGATTTTGTGTGATCGGGGCCTGAACATGCAGGAGGGTGAAAGGAGGGCAAGGAATAGAGTGAATTGGAGCGATGTGGTATACCGGGGTTGACGTGCTGTCAGTGGATTGAATCAAGGCATGTGAAGCGTCTGGGGTAAACCATGGAAAGCTGTGTAGGTATGTATATTTGCGTGTGTGGACGTATGTATATACATGTGTATGGGGGGGGCCATTTCTTTCGTCTGTTTCCTTGCGCTACCTCGCAAACGCGGGAGACAGCGACAAAGTATAATAAAAAAAAATAATATATAAATATATATATATATATATATATATATATATATATGTTTGTGTGTGTGTGTGTGTGTGTCTGTGTGTGTGTGTGTAAAGATACATGAAAAACCTTGACATGAGATTAAACCACAAAAGGAAATTGAGCAACAGTATTGCTGTTTTCATTTCTTATTTTTACCGTAAACTGCGAGTCTATTTTGCACCCCTACCCATCCTGTGGGCGGTGTGGCAAAGGAGGATACACAGCACACTAAAGGTCTGGGAACTGAGCCTCAGTGACTGAGTGACATTATATGTTACATAAGGGAAACTGTTGACAAGGACTGGATGGCAATAAATGAATTATTCAATAAGTTACATTGTAATTGAACTGTTGAAAAAGGATAGGTCATAATGACTGGATCAAATCACAAGTTAAAAGTGCACTATTTACATAAGGTAAAGTTAGAATACTTTTCAAGTACCTGAGGTAGAACTATGTTGTGGATGGAACTTCACACATCTGAGGACGCGAAAGAAGTTCACAACTCTTTACGTATATGACTACTACAGATATATGGAATTCCGTGGCTTTAAACAGGAAAGTTTTCGGTAATCACTGCAAAATGATCTGAGAATTCCCTCGAGATATTCCGTTAGCCAAACTTAATGAACCGGCGGTTTCCATACAGCAAGACTCTCCACTTTCGATCAGTGGACGGTGTTCATGCAAGATGTGACGGTGTTAGCGTCCATCGTAGGTCGTATGACTACTGCACATTATCATCCGATGGAGAATCTGATCCATTGACTACGACGGCACAAACTATGAGGACGACGGTACGACACTTGAGCACATCGGTGCTACACTTGAGCACGACTATACGATCCATGAGCAAGACGTAACTTCCCTTCCGGACGAGGGTTGAACCCATGAGTATGTTCAGGTTAGAAGCTGGATCACCATACCCAAAGTTCGTACCGTCGTGCTCTAAGATTTTTTCGTCGTACTGAAGAGTCGTGCAGTCGTCCTGAAGGGTTGTAATATCTCGCTCACGTAGTTAAAAACAGACATGCTGTTCCAGAGGGCCATTACCCAGAGCCTCAGCAGGGGTGTCTGAACCCATAAACATGATGCAATCAGGTGTCGTGATCCTTCAAAGCCTCTTAACGTGTGTCGGGTCTCAAAAGCCTCTTGCCCTCTGCTGAGCATCCGAAATCGTGCTGGAGTCGAGGATTATTCCAGCACAAGTGTTGAAGCACACCGAGGAATTCCAGGACACCCTACAAGAATCTTGGAGAGCGTAAGAATCTTGTGTTACCTTCGTGGGAGGAACAGGTGAAGTAGCCTCCCTCCCAGGCACCTAGCAAACTCTCCCCCCCCCCTTCCCCTTCCTCTCCCCCCAATACTTCTACCTGCATGTGGGAGTCAAATTCTCACTGCCAGAGTCACCCAGCCCACATGGCTGCACGCATTTTCGACCTGTCCCTCCAAACACACGGCCGCTCTCTTCTCTGAAGTCACCTGCCCACCTACCTGCTCAAAATCGTCCTCCTATTTGCATAGATCATTTGTTTTCCCAGAATGAAAACCACAGATCCTTCAAGGGAAAAACAACTCCATCCACCAGCAAACTACACACACACACACACACACACACACACACACACAAACACACACACACACACACACACACACACACACACACACAAACACACACACACACCAGTTCCACACCACTCCACCACCCTGTAAACCAATCAGCCAACCGCTCAGCTAACCACTCAGTCAGCCGCACTTCCATCTCACCATCCAGTCTCCTGACCAGCCTGCCACTTAACCACCCACCCAGCCTGCCTCCCTAGCCGCCCAGCCACCCATCCTCCCTGCCGCCCACCCCACTCCATTGGCCACCCAGCGGGGCGGGCAGAGACGGTTTAACCTCCAGACCACTGGCTGTGTTCTTGGCGTCAGTTTTGGAGGCGAGAGTGAGTTAGTGTGGTTCCTGGGCTGTGTCTGGGAGGCGGCTGTACTGGTGATTTATGGAGTGTGAGGCCAATGTCCAGGCCAGACTGGCCGGTGTCACGACCACAGAGGCAGAGATAATTTTAGAGCGGCGAGGAATGGGTCGCATTATTTTTTTTTCTATATTCTCTTGGAAGCCATAAATCCTTGTGTTTTGCATATGCCGAGAACGCGAAGTCGTTTGCTCCAAAGAACCTCGTCCTGGAGAGACTCTCTATTCTTCTTCGTCTTGTCATTTGTGTGTGGAGAGATTTATGGTAGTGAGTCCACAGTCACTGTCGCTGGCTTGGGAACCCAGCTGCTTATGGAAGCTCTAATGTAGCGTTTTATGTCCGATTTCTGACAGTTCCTGAGAGATTTACTATGGATAAAGTCGCTGTTGTTTCTATATATAGAAATCCGACACAAAGAAACAGACACATAAACACAAACACACACACATATACACAACAGTCTAGTCCCTGCTCTTGATGAGCCACATTGAACTGCTGGAGAGGGTCCAAAGGAATGGAACAAAAATAACACCAGAATTATGAGTGGAAAGAGCTACGAAAAGAGGAGAGAAGACCTCAGCTTTCACACCTAAGAGGCCATTAGGAGGACGTCAGTATAGAGCAGCTCCTGTGATACGAGGAGAGAGGCTTGAACAAGAGGTTGAATACCGGAGGTTAGGCCAGAGAAGGGTGTGGAGGGACATGAGAGAGCAATTCTTCAGCATACACAGTAATCTATAGATCATGTCCCATGTATCTGATGCATCAGTTGTGTCACCAACAATTCAACTCTTCCCTGGATGTTGATGTTTGCCTCAGAAGCAGCGGCTTTATTGTGCTTGTATACCCCACCTGTAATGTGTTTTCACGACCTATTGTGATACACTTCCCATATGTATGTCCCATGTTACTTTGCTCTGTAGTATACCAGTAACATTAATGTCGCTCTTTCCTTTCAGACTGGATGAGGGCCCTCTGGGTCCCAGGGCCCCACTCGGGCCCCACCTGTCACTCTCCTATGTCCATGTACTGTACCCACTGTACGTTCTATAATGGCCTCCACCTACCCCTAGATATGTCCTTGTACTGTACCCACTGTACGTTCTATAATGGCCTCCACCTACCCCTAGCCATAAACCATTCACCCATGCCACTGTTCAACTGCTATGTTCACGTATAATCAGACAATATTTTGAAATTAAGAATCAAGATTCAGTAGCAGCAACAGCAGCAGAAAGTCGTACATTTGCCCAATATGGAAGAAAGAAGAGTAAGGGGTGACCTGATTACAACCATTTTTTTCAAATCAAATACCAATGTATGTAAAGATAAGGACTTTTTAAACAACAATTGTACGAACTGTCAACTGTGCAGTGGTCCCCTTCAACACCTTTCCTTGTTATGCACATCTTCACTTTCCATACATGAACGTGGTTGTGAATTCTAGATGTTAACTGAAGTATTCAGAAATGAACTAGATCTCATGAAATATATTCCTTCACTTTTGTGTCAAAAATAGAAAAAAAGATAAGAGTTTAAATACTATAAACCCAGAGCCAATCTAGGGTAAAGGTTAAGGTAAAAGTGGAATCGAACAAGGTATTCAAGACCACATAGTTCTAACTCAATGTTAGAAGGAGGCTGGTGAAGATGTTGATGGTTATATGTTTTGAGAGAAAAAAAATCTGAAAATCAATTGCTAGTCAGCTGAGATCATAAGGTTAACGAGATTATCATCAACAATAGAAGAACAGGATTAAAAGTTACGACAAACAGATGAAGAAATTAGATTACTGAATAATGATACGAAGGGTCTGAGGGGAAGAGCTGCTCAGTGTGTGTGTGTGTGTGTGTGTGTGTGTGTGTGTGTGTGTGTGTGTTAGGAGACTATCAATCCGTTTTCATTATTGATAATAATAATGATGATGATAATGATAATAATGATAATGATAATAATGATAATAATAATAATAATAACGATAATAATAATAGTAATAATAAACTCAGGTCCTAGTGGCCTGCACTATTGCCCTGATATGCACACTCAGGTCAGCCAATCAGGGGCGTGGTGGGTATGCGTGGCCAGCCACCCCATCATGTGGTCAGTCTGAGATGGGAGGAGGGGAGGTGGCGGGGTAGCATCATGCTGTGTCGGGCCTAATTGTTAAGGGCCGAGTGGACGAATCGATTCTGTCCTCATTTGGGGAACTTTTCAGCTTCGATTTTAGGTTTTTTTCCCTTTTTCACCAGTCAGACGCCTGGTTTCCAGAGAGCTGATGCATCAGTTAATATCTTCCATTTCTAAAATTTTGAGGAAGGTCGTATTTCTCAAATGTATTCCTTTCCTTTTCAGAATATGGCTGTTGTTGTTGTGGGTTTGAGAGACGAGGGAATGTAACCAGATGGAAAGATGCTTAGGTGGACGGTTGGAACGAACCAAGATTATCACTTTGAACTGGATGATTTCTTGATCATCTTCTTAAAGCTAATCTGTTTTCAAGTTCGTGATCAGGACAGCTTTGAGTATCACGTCCGCCTTATTATCTTGTTAGGACCTAGCCATTGTAGCTGACTACTTGAATGATTCATAAAGTTATGTTACAATCACACTTCAGGAATGGTGTCTGCCTCTCTGTTCTAACTACATCCTGTTACATACATTTCCTTTGATAATTTGGTAATAATAACCATTTCTCGGTATAGGATGACATATAATACCCGCTTTTTTTCTGGCTATTCTACATTATATCTAACCCTGAGTCATGTACCCTTCATCATTGCTATCGGTGACGAGTTATGATCCTGAATGCTTGGACAAATAAGATTTCTAAATCAAAAAAGAAAGATCCACTGGGAAAGAAAATGCTAATAAGTTAGAATTAAGATTAGTTATACAACGTCTCAGTTACAGGGGATGTACGTGGAGGCAAAGTTAGCCTAATAACTAACTCGTGTTACATAACCTGTGTAACAGTGATGCTCAGTCAGGTTAGCATTATCTGCTCCAGCGTTATCACCTCTGTAACAAAGATGTCGAGTCAGATTGCCCTTATCAGCTCCAGCTCTATAACCTCTGTAGCAGTCACGTGGAGGCGGACTGGTCTCACTAACTCCAGTTCCGTAACCTCTGAAACTTCTTAATGATGTATCATGAGCTACATAACTGAGGTCATCTCTCTATATTTTCTACTTAATAGAAAATGATTTTTTTTTTTCTTATGATGAAGGCTCCAGTCATGGACAAAAGTTCACATCAAGGCTGGGCCTTAACTGAAATATAGAGAGGTTAATGAAAAGGAAAAAGAACAGACAAGGAAGAATATTGTACGAATGTTGGAGGAAAAAGAGAAAGTGAACCAACATTGCAGCGTAAAGCAAGGGGGTCAAGATCTGAAGTTAGCCTGGGACAGTTTATAAGTCGGATCGCCTTCGACTCACTCTGTCAAGTAAGCATACAGAGCTAGAACCACCTCCAATGTGAGAGCAGGACACCATACTTGGGTAAATCAATCCTTTGCATGAACGGAACAGTTGTTCAGGACTTCCAGTTTCTTAGATGTAGACATAGCTATTTCCCAAATGTGAGGCTTCCAAAATAGAGTGGATGTTACGGTAATACCAAGTATGTTCATCGAGTCAAGAGGTTGAATCATAGAACCGTCAAAGAAAAGAAGAAAGTTGTGAGAAATTTTCGATAGAGAGACGGTTAAAAATTGGGTCTAGGAGGCATTAAACTGATCCAGATTTCGTCTGCCCCACTGAGATATCCTATCCGAGTCTGAGTTTGTTGAGGAAGTCGTGTCAAGACGAGCTGCAGATTGAGTGAGGGAAGAAGGAGCAGAATTGAAAGATGAGTAGAAAAGTAGTGTTGAGTCGTTAGCATACGAGTGTATTTGGTTATTTGCGGAAGAAATAAAATCACTGATAAACTGGAGAAAAAGTGTAGGGGACAGGACTGAACCTTGAGGGACACCACTGGTAATGGAAGAAGTGGGAGAGGCTGAACCATCAACAACTACGGAGACAGATCAGTACTGAACATAAAGACAAAGAGTCACTCCTCGGCGAAGCCTCGACTCAGTTGTGCCACAGAGACTCGTCACCATAAACAAGAAACTCGGTCTTCCCGACGCAATTACCTTCACGACGTTCTTTGGTCTGGCGGGTTTGGCAGGAGGGGTGTCCAACCCGGACCCCCCTGGACGTGCCCCCGCCGCGGCCTGACTTACGAATCACTCACGCCAGGGGTGTCCCTCACGCCCTCACTGTAACCCGTCAGGAGCAGCAGCTCTAAAAGGTTTTATGAACATCAATAACATACCTGTTTACCTACACTCCTCTTGTGATCACCTGACATAAGATGACCCCATGAACCATGAGCGTCTAGCGCAGCGAAGTAAGAAGTCGAAATTGAGGACCTCGAGGTTAGCGTACTACTGAAGCCCAAGCTACCGGCGGGGCCACGCAGGGAGGGTCAGGAGGTAACGGGAGGCTAGCCAGAGTGGTCGTTCCACCATGACCTCAGGCGCTCTCCAGGGTGCCCCTGAGAAGGGAGAAGAGGGGCGCATAGCACATGCCTGGCGAGAGGCTACGCTTGGAGGGAGGCCATGTTTAGCTGAGGCAGCAGTGCCTAGTAGGAAGGGGGCAGTGTCTGGCAAGGTTCAGGGTCTAGCAGGGGACAGTGCCTAGTAGAGGATAGTGCCTTGCAAAGGGCAGTGCCAGGCTGGAGGCCATTGCCTAGCAAAGAGCAGTGCCTGCCTGGGGAGGGTGCCTGGCAGGGACAGCACTTGACAGAAGGCAGTACCACCGATAGTAATGATCACCCAGCGAACCACACTAATTCCTGCTAGAGGAAGTTACAATTATATTTAGACTAAATAAAGATACCAGGCAAATGTCTAACTCGATCCATTTACTGAACGTACACACTTGTGGCTACGCAGGTGTTATAGCAAGTGCTGAGAAGGTCGGAGTGTGAGGTCATTATCATCCTGCAACACTAATGTGTTACTCGCAGGTCAAACTCATACTGATCTTCATCGAGAGCAGTGAACAGACGCATGTCTCTTGCTGCCATAAGAATATTCACAAAAACGAGAGGTTCCAAAGCATCAGCTGATTAGAACTAACCTAGGGTCCCAGTTGAACGTACTTGACTGTTGTAAAATCAGCTAATACAAAGGTTATTCCTCCCGCATATTGATAGATATATTGTAAGCATGTAAACATTGCACTTGATTTATACCTCGTATGTAATCCAATCATTGTGGCTCAACCTTCGTAATCAGTTCACTTACAAGGAAGCCTCGTAAATAATTCATCTAATGTTGTCCAGTTCTTGTTTGTGTAATGGTGTCAGTTTGGGTATTGACGTCACATTTGACCCCAACCTCAACTCAGGCTGTGACCTGAGCAAAGACTTTGGGGGAAAGGAGGGAACGGTGATATCATAGAGGTTAATTTCCCATGAGGCAGGATAGTACAGCTGGTGCCTCACTTGGTAAGGTTCATGATCACCATGGCTGGGTAATTACATGTAATTCGTTGCTACTTATATTTTAGTGTGTCTTAGATCAAAGTTTAGCCTTTAATGGAAAAATCTTTATATGAATGTAAAACTGGTTCCTCGGTTATAGAAGGGAGATTATTACGATAATTAGGGAGAGATCCTTATATAACAGTATCTTGCCATAGGGAACATACAGACCATAATATCCTGCCATACAGAACATGTAGAAACCAACAACATGCCACACAGAACATACAGAAAACAGTATCTAGCCGTACAGAACATACAGACAACAACAACATGCCATACAAAACATACAGACAACATATATAGTGTGTTATCCTACGACACAGAACATAGAGATAACAGTTATCTGCCATAAAGAGCATCTGTACAGACAATAGGATCGTGCCATACAACAGACAACAGCATCCTGCCATACAGAATGTACAGACTGTCTGAGTGAACAGTTCTGTGAGTGGTTGTGTAACCTCCTGGCGTTTTTCTGACTAAAGATTTTCATTCCGAATTTGACTTTCTAAATATCATCACCTTAACTGTAAGGGTTTCGAACAAGCGTGGACTGTATTCCATAGCGAATGTAGCTAAAATTTCTAGACATTCACTACTCCTGCGAAAATATAAAGAAGATCAATGTGTACATTATCCACGTTCCTCATCCACAAGATGAAGGTTCAGGAGAAAGCAGAGAGAAGGATATAAGAATGTCACACAAGCGAGATGGGATACAAAACAGTCCTCTGCATGCTGGATGGCTCTGAGGTAAGTTCAAGAACAGATGGTAGACACAAGCCACAGCATATACTGGATATAGTCACGGGTGATCATGTTATACAAGAAGCAGCTTATACCAGGGATGGTGGGTAGTGATCATACCACACAACACATAGCATACACAAGGTATGGTAGGGCAGTGATCATACTACACAAGAACTAGTATACGCTGGGAATGGCAGGCAGCTATCATACTACAATAGCACCAGCATGCACTAGGAATGGCAACGTAGGGAGTGATGATTCGTGGTACACACGAAGCAGTATACACTAAGAACGGTAGGTTAGGCTCACACTACACTTGTATATAAACATGGCTCCCCACAACAAACCAGTGGGGCTGCAGGTAGTGCTGTAATTGTAACACACACACTGATGAAATGATCCCTATCTAAAATGGGAAGCCAGGATCAGGGAGTGGGCATCTTTAGTACTAACTTTACTGTTTACTATTCTCATTCTTCTATAACTTGTTTACATCAGTAAGAATGATAGTCTCACTGTAAGTAACTGTCTTTCTTCACTAGCTGCATTAGATTCCCTTTTGCAAGACTGTTCGATGCTCATGTCTGAAGTGTAACAAAATTGGCCATGATAGACTCAGAAAGCAGTGTCTCTGGATTCCTTCACATATTGGGGTTGGAATACATGATAGGACAAGTGAAGCAGCAAAAGTCTTATGCTTCGAAGGATGTAATTAGCTGTAAGCTATGCGTACTTGCGAGTAGCTATAAGATAATCATTCAGAAATACGAGCAGAATCTTTTGGACTCAAGACTAAGTGAAAATAACAATTAAAGATCCATCTATCATCACAGAATCATACAAAAAGAACGATATGTACACAGATCCACGACCAGGATCACCAGATGTCTTGTTCTTCTTCCTAAACTCAGGCGGGCCTATAACTACTCATGATAGTTTGTCCCTGCTGCTGCTGCTGATACTGGACACGTCAAATGTTATAATTTACCAGTAAAACTACTCTCATCCCTCGGGACATTTTGTACCTGACTGTTGTAAAATCATTTAATTCAGAGACAAGTCCGACCCATCATTACAAGATGTGTGTAAGCATTTCATCCACAACAATGTTCTAACTCAGATGCAGTGCTTGATGATCTAGCCTAGGCTATTGTAAATAATTCATCCATAAAATCCTCGTTATATAATTCAATTTCTGTTACTCAGCCTGCTATAAACGGTTCACTTATTCTGTGAACAGTTAGATCATTCGTTCATTAATGCCCAGTCCTTGTAAACATTTTTCTTACTATGTAACGCAATTCAGCCACTGGTGTTCCATTCCCTGGCTCCTTCGTACGCTCTGTATTCTCTCTGGTTCCACATCCCACAGGATGGGTGGGAGTGTGCAATAAACCCAGCGCTCTTGTGGCTAAAACCAATTACAAGCTGCATACACTAGCAACGAGGCTTAATGGTCGTACCGCACAAGAAACTGCGAGCATTAGGAACGAGAGGAAGGAATTAAAAGGATGTTTAGCGAATTCGAGACATGTGGAGACTGCAGTCATAGCCAGTCGGGGTTAGGAAAGTTCACAGCCAGCACTATGTGTTGGAGATGACCAACGTAAGTCAACGGATGGGAGTCAAGATGGAAGAGATACAACGGGAGATGCATAACAGAGATAAAGTAAGAGATAAGTAACAAGAAGTACAACAGGAGACAAGGAGCAGAGATACAATAAGTGGGGATCAAGAGATAAACAAGAGACAAGGTATTAATGATACAACAGGAGACAAGGTACGAGAGATACAACAGCAGACAAGACACAAGAGATACAACGGGAGACAAGGAACAAGAGGTAAAGCCACGGGGAGTAAGAGACATACAAGACAGGAGGAGGTGGAGCCACCTGCCATGAAAGCCATGGGAGGAGGGATGGGAGGGGGGGGGGGTAACTGGGGGGGTAGGAACCCCATGGCGGGTGATGGAGGGCGACCATTACTCTCCAGTAACCATGAAAAAGTCGGGGTGCGGGCGGGCATCCATTTACTGGTGATATTGGTCAGTACATCACTGGACGCCTCGCGCCAGGGGGCTAAACGTTTGACCCCCTAACCCCCCCTCGCCCTTCCTCCCTTTCCCTCTCAGCTGGGGGTGGAGAGGTATTAACGGAATGGAAGGGAGGGAGAAGGGAGGGAGGGAGGGCACCTTATGTTTAAGGTCAAGGAGTATTGGATTATCCTCTCGAGATAAGTCCACCTCGTGAGAGCTGGAATTTATCTTGAGAGGTTTGGTTGTAACACTGACATATCAAACAGAACTACCGTCTCGTCTATCCACGTGCTGAGGCGTGGGGACACTTCACCTGGAAGGTGAGGCAAAGGTCCAGTGAGTGTAATGCGGTACAGAAGTTTACAGGAGCAAGAAGTTAAAGAGATAGGTCTAGACTTAGTTTGAGCTGGGTTGCGGATGGGTAAGATGGCCCTCTTTGTCCATATGATTTTCAGTTTTACTCTTAAATTATTTGGTTGTCTAAATATACACTGACAAGGTATCTTAATGATAGCATGCGTGAGGGATGAATGTCTAGGGGTAGGTGTAGGCTTGTGTGGAGCGTACAATGGTCACAATACATATCTGTTCAATGAACAGGATACGTATTTTGCTTTGTGCCGGTAACCCCGGCAGATTTATTGTGCTGCCTATGCTCATCCTGTGAGCGGGAACGCAAAAGGATTTCGAGGGTCACAAAGGGTCCTAGTCAGACCCCCGCCAGAGGGTTGATATTACATAGGTTCTTAGGACACTGAACAAGGTGCTTCATCTTGAGGAGCGCGAAGTAGCAAGTCTTCCACTTCACTTTTGTATGAAACAACACAGCAGATCATCTGTTAAAGAAATAGCCGAGCATCCAATGCAGGAGCTGGCCACCTTTATGTATTTTTGCTAAATAATAGAAAATAAGTTGTCTATCAGCTCTATCAAACGCAATTAGATTTTAGGTCAAGAAATGTGGTGTACTTATGCCTTCTATCCCCAAGTGCTGTGAGGAAAGTATTGATACTGTTGTGTACAATTTTGTAATGTGTGAAAACATTAATATTACGTGATATATGTTCTCTGATTATGTGTAGCGGTCTGCTAAGCACCATCTTATCAAGAGTTTTGCATAAACATCTCGTCAGGAAGATGTGGAGAAATCAAGTTGATTGTGTTTAGAAATCGGAATAATTAGGGTGTTAGTCCATGAGGAGGGTAAATGACCCTTGACATTACTCATAATACACAGCTTTGATAATGAGTTACCAGGTACACGTCTTAGAAGCCTAATGATGTCATAAGTGATACCCTCCTTCCCAGGGGCGTTGCCCTTGCTCCTGGTAAGGGTTGCATCAAGTCCAAACTCCGTAAATGGCACATCATATTCATCATGTTGCTTGGTTAGCAGCCATTGTGTGAGATCTTCTTTTTGTTTGGATTTCTTGTACAAAAACGTCCCTAGTTCCAGGAGGCAGCATATCATAGCTAAAAGTATAAACCTATTTCGTGGTCAATTCGTTAGCGTTTTGCAGCGGGCTGGGATGAGAGACACTTATTTCTTTTTCTTTCCAATGATTCTGTTAATACCCTTCCAGGTTTGGCTTGGAAAAAGTGTGTTGATTTCATCCACAAACAAACTGTCCCAATTAATTTTGTTTAAGTTCAGTCACTCGTTATCCTCGCTGCTGCAAGATATGTTTGAAGTAGTTATAACATTTTGTGTGTTCGAAGTTGTCTAATTTATTTACCTATTCGCCAGGCTATAAACTTGGGCTGTATCAGATCAGGGTCATTATCGTACTGATGTGACCGATTGTGAGGTGCTTTTCTTCTACTCCCTGAAGTTTGCTCGCTTTGCTTAATAGTGTATAAAGTAGTCTCAAGGTTAACATCAAAAATTTCACATTTGTGGGTACACAATCTTTGTACCAGTCAGAGATATAATCTATGAACCTGGTTTCATATTGTTTCACTATTAGCTTTTTACCATTCAGTTTGACACCAGTTAAGCTGACATTAGCTACATGTAATCAAGATATTGGCGAGTGGTCAAACATACGATCACCAACAATGTTAGAACCATGATTTATGTATGACAAGTTGAAAGCCTATAGAGCTGAGAAGGATTCCTCCGTAGACGAGTGTTGGTTGATTCTTACTGATTTGAACATCATCATTTGAACATCATCATCATATGTATCTGGAAGTAAGATTAAACTTCTGCCATTTGTGTTACTGAAGAGCTCATCTAAATTCTTGAGTCGTGCGTTAAGGTCTCCAATTACGACAGTAGATTCAGTAAGAAGGAAGTGAGGTACATTTGTGTAGTGGAGGAGGCTGGCAGACGCATAGGCATTCACTACACTATGTGTAGAATTGCTGACGTGTACCTTGATATCATGGTACTGGAATCCGTCGTGCTTTGGGGAAGATATTCGTAAATGAGGCAGAGACTGTTTTACATACATTAGACAAGTGTTGGTAGATCTAGGATCATGGCATTTATAGTTATGACGTCAATATCCCCGGTAACGACCTTGTGGTGGAGGCCAGAATATCATTATCTCATAGAGGCAATGTTCCAACTGAGTATTGTGATGTCACTATACTGTTAAGCAATGTTCCTGTGAGCCATTTTCTTTAAAAGTTGCTTTGATCTTCCTTATGATATCAAAGTCTTTTATGTATTGCTTTATACCGACTTAGCAAGACGTTTCTTATATTTCCAGCAACAGCAGAATTAATTAGTAGATTTCTCACTCCTTTACCATTGAGGTGTTCGGAATTTTTTTCTTAGCAGATTTTCGACGTCTCCTTCCACCATCTCTATATCATCATCACTGTGTGAAGCACCACAATCTAATGTAAATCCTGACAGTGATATATTGACGTTGTATTTTCATATTTCTATGCACTATATAATTTTGCTGTTCAATAACTTTCTCACTTAGCTCATATAATTTCTTACAGAGACCATTAATATATATGAATACATTAGCCATCAGCTGTTGGTGAATATAAACCTTTTCACGAAGCAATTGGAATTTCTTACACTGCACATCTTATCACTATGTACAGGTGTTCCTAGTACTGTGTGTATCAACCTTATCACTTAGCATTTGGTTTTCTCATAAAACACTTCAATAGATTTGCGTCGAACTGCGATAATTTTACATATTTTTTTCATTCTTCTGTTGGATTTCTACACTGCGTTAGAGCCGCCCTCTGCCAGCGGCCTGTCAAGGGTAAGGTACTAAAAGCGAAGAAACGGCACTGGAGTTCACTGATCAATTGCTGTGGCCATCTCTTTAAGTGAGTTCCAGGTGGGAGCAGACGTCAGAGATATAGCTAGATAGATAGACAGACACTGTTAGATTTTTTTCATATCTCTTTGAATTTCAAAAGAAGCAGTTATCTTCTAGATCACTGTTTGATCACAAAGTGTCCACTATATGAAGAGTGGTTCCTGTATCTGCGAGATTACCCTATTTCATGGCCTACCAGGAGTGACTGTGTTCTGTATGACTTGACCTTCGGGAGTTTGGCCAGCGCCAGACGTGGAGGGAGATGGAGTGGCGGGTGTTTGCTGTGGTAACTCATCAGGTCGTTGGAGTGGAGGTGGTCGCTTGGAGCAATCTAGATGCCATGCCCTGGATCCAGGCCTCTGCAATTTTTCTTCAGTTGTCTCCACATTGTCAAGTCTTTCCTTGCATGTTTGTGTTGAACGTCGCCCTGCACGTATACCTCAGCTGAGGGCCTTGCGTAGATCTGCAGACATTCATCGCCTGATTCGATGTGTGGCATCTGCAGGATCACTGTCTCGGAGGAAGAGCGCTGAGTTAAGTGAAAACGTCAGGGAACATCTATGGCTTATTCTTTACCTCTGGTTCGTTTAACATTCTTTATGTTCTCATTCTGAAGAAGAATTACGGAGTCTTGGGAGGTGGGTTTTTTTGGGTTAGAGGTTGTAGGGAAGGTTTTTTGCGGTTTGTGTGGTTTTTTTCCCCTATAAAGTGGGGTGTTTTAGTTTTTCAGTGGTTGGTTTTTGTTGAGAAGTTAGAGGGGTTTAGGGTAGAAAAAGTAGGATTATGGGGTATTTTTTAGGGGTTTTCTTTAAAAAATTTTTGTATTTTAGAAAATAGAGGTAATTTAGTGTAAGTGGAAAAGTAGTTTAGTAGAGTAGAGTAGTAGAGGGTTTATAGAGTAGTAGTTTATAGTATGAAAGTAAGTAGTAGAGTTATAGAGTAAGTAGTTTTAGTGTAAGTGTTGAGTTAGGTAGAAAGTTGTAGTTTTTGTAGTAGTGGGGTTGTAGGTAATTTAGTAGTATTTGGTAGGTAGTAAGTAGTTTTTAAAGTGTAGTAGGTAGTTTAAGTTGTTACAGAGTTAGGAGTATTTTGTAGTGGGTTTTTAGGAAGAGTTAGTAATATAGGGTTGTAAAGTGTAGTAGTAGTTGTAGTAGTAGTTTATTTGCGTAGTAGGTAGATTAAGTAGTAATGGGTTTTAGTTTTGTAGATGTAGAGTGGGGTAGAAGTAGGTGAGTTAAAGTAGTTGTAGTGAGTAGTAGTAAGAGTGTAGTGAAGTAGTATATTTGGGATTTAGGGTTTTAAAGTTACAAGTTTAGTAGTAGTTTAGTAGGTAGTAGAGTAGTATAAGTTTTGGAGTTAGTAGTAGTAGTGGTTAGAGTTGTGGTGTAGTAGCAGTAGAGTTAGTAGCAGTAGTGTAGTAGTAGAGTAGTAGAAGTAGTAGTAGTAGCAGTAGTAGGAGGGGTGGTGGTTGTAGCAGTAGTAGTAGTAGGAGTAGAAGTAGTAGTAGTAGTAGTAGTAGGAGGGGTGGTGGTTGTAGCAGTTGTAGCAGTATTAGTAGCTGTTGTTGACGTTATAGACGTCGTAGCAGTAATTGTAAGAGCTGTAGTAAGAACAGTTACAGTAGTAGAGGTAGTGGTAGTAGTAATTGTTTATTTACTATCAATTCCCCCCCCCCACCCCAACCCCACAAAAAAAGAAAATAAAAACACAGATCACGACCGCTGACGCCCATATCAAGGTCAAACTTACTGAAAAAGAAAAAAGAATCAGGAAAACTCTCTCGTTCCTCAAGTGATGATACAACCCGCCTCTTAAAGGCAGACGGCTTGTGGGAGTCAAGGAAAAGATATTGTGGACGTCCAATATGCTTCACACCCTCAGACATGCTTCCCAATATGTCCACACTAGGGCGTGAAGTTATCACACTCCTATTGGTAAAAACATTATACCCCTCATTGTACAGGCCACCTGGTGAGTCCTAAGGCATTATACTCTCGTAGAAGGTATAATGACTTCAAGGTTATGCCACGAAAATATGTCTTGCTGTTGATGTAAGTTATATATGATATACGTATACCCCTGGCATATACAATACCGTATATACGTATATATTCTATCATATTAGTTTTGTGTTGGTCGAGCCCATGTTCCTGATGTGCCGACTCCAGTACGATATTTGGCAATATTTGCCAAATATTTGCAGACTCTTGGCTTATATTAACATATGCAAGCAAACTTCGCCTACATTTACATATTGTGAATGATATATATATGATGTCTTTCCATTGAAGGTTCAAATTTTGCTTTAATTTATGGATAGAGATACGTAAAACCGATATATGTAAATATATATATATATATATATATATATATATATATATATATATATATATATATATATATATATATATATGTATATATATATATATATACATATATATATGTATACATATATATATATATGCGAAATACTCATTTATGCTTTATCTAATAATCTATTTATTCACTTAACTATTGATACCAGAGTAAGACAAACTATTGCTAAGGGACCAAACGATGTTGTTTGCGTTATCAAATATGGCTTCCAAACTATTCTATTTATTCAACTTTTTATACAACGATTCCTCCATTATTTATGTTATTTCATACATGAGTAAGTGAATAACACATACTGTTTTCTCTGTACCAGTGAACGAACAACACACCCCATTTTCTGCATATCAGTGGACGAATAGCATATCTAATTTGCTGTACATCACGTAACAAGCGATGCATACCATTTTCCCTACATGTGTAATTACCTATTTTTAATTACCTTTGTACTGTACAGTGAGGGAGTTTTACACTCGCGGGGCCCCATCTCTTGTACATTCTCCACTATCACACAGTCATGTAAACTTCCGTGTGCTATGTGCATAGAGTACATCTTATGCCATTCATGCACAACTCCTATATCATAACAGTACTCCTGCACACCTCGGTCAACAAGTCACTTGCTTAATTTCATGCTATATCCTCTGGTTCTGCTATCCCAATATCAGCTTTAGAACTGTGCGTTATCTACATCTTTAAGCTGATTCGAAAGCTTAATATGTGTGTGTGTGTGTGTGTGGGTGTGTGTGTGTGTGTGTTTATTTCACCTATAGTTAAATAAACAGTGAACATAATAGACTATTTGCCCAGGTTATCGTATATTTCTTTGGTATCTGTTCAGCAACTCGTGAATATTTTTGTTCT
>NC_092233.1:2917500-3080000 GCF_036320965.1 Panulirus ornatus | reverse complement strand
TGCAGCCTGGATGTCTTGTTGCACTTAATGGAATTAAAATTTGTTGACACTTGCTAGAAGGAAGCCTTTGTTTACTCGAGTGTTTTGGTAACAGTTCTTGGGGGCGAAACTTGGTCTGCAGGAGTGCTTGTAGCAGTATCTCCTGCTTGTAGCAGTATCTCCTGCTTGCTGGAAGATATGTGTGCTTGTAGTTAAAGGAATGGACTGTGTTCTTGTTCCTGTAACTGGGGAAGTATTTGGGCAGTTAACAAATGACATTTTTACTTGTTTTTAATTATAGGAAAATTGTTTTGCCGTTGAGAGGAAGCACTGTGTGATTTTCCTGCTCATACGATGAGTGTGCATGTGTTGAGAGAATGGTACTGTGTAGTTTTAACAAGAGAAAAATGTGTTTTGAATCCTTGGGCGATGCATTTTTCATTTGTTCTTACAAAATATATATGATCCCAAACAAGAAAATGATGAAATGTATGCTGTACTTGTTTGCTATCGACGAAAATTTTGTATATTATACAGAAAGTATCACAGTCTCTTCGCCAGCTTATTGTACGGGTGGGGGGCTGAGAGGTGAGTCAACTTTTGTCTAGTGGCAGATTCGAACGAGAAACTGTAGAAGCTGGAGCCTGAGTTTGGGAGAGAGTGTGAAAGAGGAGTGAGGAGTGACGAATGGATGATTAAGAGAGTAAAAATTTCAGGCAAGGAACAAGTAATTGGGGGAACGTGGTTGTTGGAATGACTAAGTGCAAGACGTTTGGAAGGTTAGGGAGCTGAACATGCAGGAGGGTGTGAGGCAAACAAAGGATAGAGCAAACTCGAGCGATGCTGTATACATGGACCAACGTACTGTCAATGCGCTGAACCAGAACATATGAAGCGGTCGGGGGAAACCACCGAAAGTTCTGTGGGGCCTATTAGTGGATAGGGGGTTCTGGTTTCGGTACATTACACACGACAGAAAGAGTGTGGATATAAGGAAATAAAGCCATTTCTTCCTCTGTTCCTGGCGTTACCTCGCTAACGTGGGAACTGGCGAACATATACGAGAGAAAACACAGAAAAAACATATTCATATGCATCACTGTTTCCATCTTAGATTAAACAAATTTGCAACAAAATGTTCACATTTATTACATTAGAATGAATAGCAATTTTGCAAGACTAATCTCTAGTCCGGATTGTCATTTGTGTGCTCTACATAAATGAAGTTAATATATGAAATTTCTGTGAATTATTATGGTATTGTATTTCATGGATTTATTGACTTGATTTATTTCAAGAATGCATGCAAGATTTACTTCTTTGAAGCAGCAGTAACTTATATATATATATATATATATATATATATATATATATATATATATATATATATATATATATATATATATATAATCGATGTAAGCCATTAACGTCTAAGCTCCCGGGATTCGAACATGGGTCATATACTCTATAGTCGGTTAGTATATCCATATAACCAGACGGAAATAGCTATATGTACTGAGTTCCTTCCACGGTCTATTATCAAAACCTCATCAATAACACATTTCTTGCCGCCTGGAACAACTTGAACACACACCATCACATTATTAGTGAAGATCTTATACATTATTCACAAGTACAGGAGGTTATTACATTATTCACAAGCACAGGAGGTTATTAGACTCGTTGCTTCCTCTGATACGAGAGCTGTCAATACATTATTCATCCCAGTTATTATACACCTCATTCATATTGATCTATTGATTATCATTCCTGTAACATTAATGATTCTCTTGCGTCAAACAGTTAATGATGCTCATGCATTATAGCTCTGCAACCTGCCATAAACCACGCCTTTATGAGGAAACAAATTTTCATGCAAATATGAGCCCTATGACACGAGCAGGAGGACAGTGGCGGAGGGAAGGCAGTGCTGTGTTGTGTCGCATGATTGCATGTGTGGTTTGTGGACTCGTCTGTGTGTGTGTGTGTGTGTGTGTGTGTGTGTGGGTAGGTGGTTTGCTGGCTTGTGTCAATGGTTTGTGTGTTTCTTTGAGTGGTTTTTCTTCTTGTTTTTGTGATCTGTCGGTTTTCATGCTTAATTTACGTGGTTTCTGAGATTACGTAGTTGATTTTTGTCTGTTTCATTACCGTTTGGCGTGGTTTGTTGTGGCTACCGATGAACAGGCTTCCTGTTTCTTTCATCACCTCTTTAACTACCTTCAAGAAATGTTTGACTGATTGGAAATGCTGAAGAACCGTTTGCTTGCGTTTGCTTTCAGTACTGAATGATTACTTGAGCTTCCTTCTGTGTACATTTGCTTGAGTGGCAGGCATTAGCGTAGTGCTGACCCATTACTCATTGAGATAAAGACTAAATGCTTTATCGCGAGTGAATGCTTGCGTGTCAGTCATTCTATTGCTTGTGTTGAACCCATCAAACGATGAAGGGCTTGCTAAATACTGGACCAGCTATTGATCAGTTCTTAACGAACCGCCCCTGGAGCGGTATTTACACTGTAAATGCTTCAGTGATATATATAAGGAGTGTATCGTCGTCTAGCACAACACACTCATTTGTGACATTGCTTGAGTGCTTGTGAGGCGCAATTATTCATCCTGAATTGGTCTTAGTTTTGCAGGCAGCGCTCACGACCCCTGCAGTGGCTTCCTTACTCATGGCTCACGGGGTCGTGTGAGGTCATCCCGCCGTCATACGGGCATATCACGAGGTCATTCTAAGGTCATTCGAGGTTAACAGGAAGCTGTCACGCGGTCATCATGAGGACTTTACGAGATCATAATCAGGTCATCAAGAAATCATCTTAGTGAGAGTTCATCATGACGTCATCAGGTCACTACGAGGTCACCATCATGTCGTCGCTACGTCATCAAAGCATCATGAGGTCATCATCAGGTCATCAATAGGTCATCAGTTATCATGAGGTAATTATCAGGTCATCATATCATCACGAGGTAACCATCAGGTCATCAACAGGTAATCATATCATCAGGATGTCATCAATGGGTCATCAAGAGGTCATCATTAGGTGACCTAACCCGGGAGAAACAGAAAGACAACTATTGCTCTTAAGATTCTTCCCGTGGGAGCTTTAAATGGCGTAGGGTTGTAGATGGTGTCTGGCTGTCTCACCTTACAGCACCAACAGCAGGGGCAACAACAACAACAACACCACCACCAACAACAACACCAACAACAATACATACAGCAGCTGTCTTCAAAGCTCCAACAACAGTAAAGAGCATGAGACACACACCAACAAGAATAATGTTTATAATGCTAATAACAACATCACGCAAACTAATTTCACACGACACTGGCTTAATGACAGGGCACCAACGCCATCTACAACGCCATCTCCAACATCAGTCGTCGCCAACCACACAAGAGAGGCAGTATGACCAACGTGAACACGTCTCCGGCAACAGCAGCTCATGTAACACCACCATTAACGACAACAATACCACCAGCATCACCAACAACAACCGCTGTTTTACCAACACCACAAGCGACAACATCCCCACCAACACACTCACCACCACAAACCCCCACCAACACACTCACCACCACAAACCCCCACCAACACACTCATCACTACAAACCCCTATCAATACACCCACCACCACAAACCCCCATCACGCATCCCCACCAACACACCACCACCACCAAGCAACCCTCCAGCACACCACCACCATCCTGCATCCCCACCAACACACACACACACACACACACACCCGGACAAGACACCCACCACCACAATCCACCACAAACACACTTGTCACCACACAACCCAACCAAAACACTCACTACCACTCACCCCTTCCAACGCACCCCAGCAGCAGGCAAGGCCTCCCCCCTCCTCCTGTTCGTCACCGGGGCACAAACAGCCACGGTGAAGTTTAAGGCTATTAACTGTTATCAAAATTAATAGTATGAATGGTGTTGATAGTTGGGGCGGTCATTTAGGGTAGTATATCTGTCAGTAGAGGTCATTACCGCAGGCTGCCGACACAAAGACCAGCTTGCCTTTACGGGTCATTATTGCACGCTGGAGCAACCTACCAAACGAGCTTAATGAGAGCACCGGAGCTCCCAGCTACCCAGACCCAGCCAGATATTGACACGCAAATTAACACGGCTCAAGTTGCCCTTCTTTGTTGAGGGTAATGGAGTGCGATGCGCATGTCCTGACGGGAGGAGGCTAGACACGTTGAGGAACAAGTGAGCTAATTGGTGAATGCTGTCTTTGATCGAGAGAGAGAGAGAGAGAGAGAGAGAGAGAGAGAGAGAGAGAGAGAGAGAGAGAGAGAGAGAGAGAGAGATTAACAGCAGTAAAGACCCATGGTTCCCTCGACGCCTCAGAGCGCTCAGGGAGACTCCAGTCATCCATCGACGTACACAGTGAACAACTGAGCACCTCCATGACACATGAGAGTACAGTACAGGTGGTGGACGACAACACAGAGCACAAGTGGTTCACGACAACACAGAGTACATATGGTGGACGACAACACAGAGTACATGTGGTCCACGACAACACACGAGAGGTTTAATGATCTTAGTCAGCTCCCTGAAAGGCACCGATAAAGACTTCTGTCGTAACCTTCGACATAAAGAATCAACACCAATACTACAACATCCATCTCTGAATCAGGAACTCCAGACAATGAGAACTGTGTATCACCAACACCTGTAACTCCCTAACAAGACACGGAAAACTTCACACCACCAACAGTCACCAGCAACACTTGTACATTACCAAAATCAGTCACTATGGAACTATTTAATACATGGGACGTCAACGCACGGCATCCTACCCCTGGGGACACCAACCTTAATGAACCTGGTCTCCTTTTATTCATTAATGGATAATGTCTCGCCCACTACCATACATCTGCTCCCACCCATCTTCCCGGCGTCTGTCTTGATCCAGCATGAGGCTCTCATCTCGTACATAGTTGTGTCAGTCGCTGTCTGTAGCGCGAGATCTTATCTCTGATCATTTCCCTGTTCTCCAGAAGTATGCTGTCTCTAAGTCCCTTTGATTTCCCTAACATAGGACGTCACATCTCTGTCCCTTGGAACTTTCATGGCCTCTTCTTCGACAAGTTTAATCTATGGTACGCTGGGTACACCAGGAGAATCTCAAAATTTGACATCGACATGAAAATGGGAAACACATCCAACTCAATGGAAGACTATCTGAAGAGTCAGAGGGATTGAGACAAATTGGTAGAATGGACATACAGGTTTCAAGAGAGACAAATGTAAAGTCATGCATTTTGGTGGGAATACTATAAATCGTGAGTTCAAAATGCTTGATGAACCTCCAAAAGAAGTTAAAAAAGAAAGGACCTTAGATTATCATCAGTAATGACCTTAGATACGGTAAACAATGTCTAGAAAACATAAAGAAAGCCAATAGGATGTTAAGTTCCATATCTGTGGCCTTGTCATGAACAATGCTGAAACATTAGTCGTAGTTCACGATCAACAAGAATGAGAATAAAAATTCTCTTGTCCTTTACAACGATAAGCGATGTTACACATGTACCTACCTTGCCTCTTACTGGCCCACGAGTTTATGTGTTTAGTCTGAAAGCCAGACTCCATGGTGGCCTGAACTCTCCAATTGCTCCTACAGGCAAGAAGAGTAGTGAGAACGTTGACACTGTTATAAGTTTAGACTATTGTAGATACGATCTGTAACTGCCTATCACGCCATTCCTAAATCTTTCGCTGATCTTCGTTCTCACGATGCTGTTCAGAACAATGCTGTGAGACTAATCTTAAGCTGTCCTGTGTTGACTATAGTAAATCTGGGAACTCAGCTGGCACTTCTCTCAGTCCCTGACTTTATGAAGAGCCTTTGTGCTATTTTAATGCCAGTGTCTTAGAAACACCACATTCGCTCTCAGATTGCCACAACGCTTTCAACGGGTTACCACCATTGACCCCGACTCCGTACATAACCCGCTGTCATCCACCAGACCACAGCAAGTGGCTCAGTCTTGGTACTGAAATGATATGTCCTCTGCGGGATCCACTGCCAACAGATCTTATAGTCCTGTCTCTGAAACCTCCGACATGTCACACCTCTCAAACTCGACCATGTTCCCTGTCATCTTGGCCAGATCATTCCGTCATATCCTACAAAGAATAGGATATCAACACGTCAGCCGGGTGCTTACCAGCATGCCTAGCCATATCCTGCCTCCACATACCAGCGGACCAATGTAGTTTGCACTGTGTGTGGCAACAACATCGTCATCATCATCCACCCACAGCTAGAAAAACACAGCTCTGGTCCAACTCCACCCACTGTGGACTGTACAGTCTCCTCACGACACTAACATTGTCCATCTCCCAGAACACGACGTAATCCTCTCTGATTCTAAATCACCTCTTGCAACGCTTTCAAGAGAACAACTTCTAAGTTAGTCCATGTTTGTCAAATCTTTTAGTAATGCCCGAGGTATATCAATGTCTTTGGATATCTTCACATGAACAGTTACACTAAGACTGTATCGACAACCTGGGTGACAATGCTTGTCTGTTCCCAGGTCTCTACACTACACTTGGTCTCTATCTACACACCTCCTGAGAGACGCAGCAAGAACATGGTGGTTGTAGGATCAAATACCATGATCATGTCAGGTGCAAGTCACATCTTTATAGGAAACATAGACGTTGTACCAGGCCACTGCTTGATACTATGGCTGCCAGAATATGTTACTTTATCCCAACAACAGCAACACTCGTCAGTGGTGGACTATCCTCAACAATGAAAACAACCCTAAACAACAACAATACTCACCAACACTAGTCCATCGCCAGCAACAACACACACCATTCCCCACTACAACAATGCTCACCAACATTATACCATCCCAACAACATCAACAACACTAATCCATTCGCAACAACAACAGCAGCAAGAACATTATTCACCAACACTATCCCCATCCAAACATAATCACATTCGCCAGTATTTGTCCATCTCCAACAACAGTAACACTCCCCAACACTAGCCCATCCCAAAAACAACAATCCCCAAAACTAGCCCATCCCCAACAACCAGAACAACACATCACCAACAACAGACCACCCCCAAGAAGAACGCCCACAAACAACAGACCACCCCTAACAAGAACACCACCAACAATAGACCACCCTTAACAAGAACAGTGACCAACAGTAGCACAGCACGGCGCTCCTCCCCTCGCTAGTGCTCACTGCCATAAACAAGGAAGCCGATCAGATACGCCAGGCTCCGCGGGTGGCAGGAGGTGAACGAACAAGATCTGGTTGACGAGGTAGTGATCGGAGAAACCCCTTTACGTTCCTGGTCGCTCTCGCATGTACCTCCAGCAGCGTCCATGTAGGTCGTTATGGGCTCGCCAACACTTGGGTTGTGAGCGTCGCACCACTTTAGATAAGGGAACTCGAAGCAGAGTGCTGGTGGAGCCTCATATTGTTGATCAACGTAAGCATTTTGTTTCCAGTTTAAAAGGAACGGAATCATTCTTTCTTAAAGCAGGTTAAAAAAAGAGCATTATATATATATATATATATATATATATATATATATATATATATATATATATATATATATATATATATATATATATATATATATATATATATATATATATATATATATATATATATATATATATATATTTCATAATTGTCGCAGGACCTCTTTTCCAGGAACTCCTGCAGTTCTAAGGCTGCGCTGCTTCCAGCTGCAGGGATATGATGGAACCAATTGAAGTGAGTTCTTTGAGAAGGTACTGCCAATGATACAGCCTCGCCAAAGGTAACTTTACATTCGCGGTATAACAACAGATATAACTTTCCTCCTCATCTTTCCTATGGTACACAAAATAACAACAATAAAATGGGATTTTTCCAATTTGATTCTCAAATTGTCACAAAAGTTTCGTCTTCTGCAACGGCCACAGGCTCGAGGTGAAGAGCTTGTGATAAAGCCATACCATCAGTCAGCTGACTGACCCTCACCAGGATGGTCCCGCCCTGCTAGGATGGACCCGAGTCCTGTGGGCGTCACGCCGTGCAGGATGTTTTGTGCTGATGGCTTGTGTTGGCGTGTGGTCGGCCCTCTGCGGGAGACACGGAGAAGGAGTGGTGCCGCGATGGTGCTGTATCATCTCCAACTCTGGAGTTTCGTCAACATTACATAGCCGACAACACTGATACATCGTCACGACCATTAAACAATATCATTAACTCTACATCTTAGTGCACACTCGCCAGCACTACACCTTCCCCCAACACTACACTGTACTTTTTATAGTACTAGATCAGTATAATCACAACTCCATCACAACACTGACGACAGTGTCACAAACACTCCGCACTGATACAACATCACTAAAACTATCACCAACCTCAACGATACATCGTCTCCACCATTATTGGCAATCAGTCCCCCGTCACCAGCAAAATCTTCATTCCACAACAAAACAAGACACAAAACTACCTCCTGATCCAACGACATCACGTCATTTCCTCCTGATCTCTCACACCCCAACAACAGCCTCCAACCTCCACCAACACCACGTCATCACTGACCCCTCTCCCTAACAACGACATACATTTCCGAGGCGTAAACACGATATTCTTACCAAAAAATACTATACCAACTTTACCAATCCCTCCAGCTATTTCCTCCATCCCAAACTATACTACGCCATTTCCACCAACATCCATCCCCAACACCTTCCCCTATCCCCAACACCGTATTATCCTCCCCAACTCCCACCACCACCACCAGCACTGCACCACCAGCAGCAGCCTGGGATCAGGGCGGACCGATAACAATATGCCTGGGGTGTGGGAGACGGGGTAAGGCAGATACACACCATTCCCTTTGTTTATCGCCACTAAAGACCAGAGTTGGGAATAGGAACCCATTGCCAGCCTTCACATGTGACGCTCCTCTCCCAGACTCCACCAGGCACCAGCTTCTGCTCGCCAATTTCCTCACAAACCCTCATTCTGGCGCCTCTTCTCACCGCTTCTAAATATTGTGAGGCAAGTTCCAAGCGGATGGGATGAGAGCTTGAGAAAGGACTTATTTTTTTTCGTCTTCTTTTGAGGGGTTTACTGGTATGTGTCGGGGGGAGAGGGTGGGTTTAGGAGAGAGGGGGATGAGGAGAGATGTATTGGGAGGAGGGGTTGACAGAAGGGTGGCGGGGAGGAGGCCTTAGGTGGAGAGGGAATAGAAGGCGAGAATATTCGTACGTTTTCCTCTAGGCAGTTTATACCTGTGGATCTGTAGGTCTGACCAATCGTATGTGACAGTCGCTCTCTGTGTTTATATTAATTTGCAGTCTTGCTGGGTGTATTTGTATCCATATGAACTAAGAATCACGTTTACCGAGGTCAAATATGGCCTTCAACAAAGGATGTAATAAATGATTATTTCTTTTTATGAAGCTGTGGAGTCAGACTCAAATGCAACACGAATGTTTTCTTTAGTCTGAAGATAACACGCAGAAGGGTTGAGTCATGTGGTTAATATCCAACGATCATGTCCAGAAAGTCAAGTAAATGTCTTTTAATTAACCATCCACCTTCACTCCTGTCACGTCAGACAAAAACAAAGACAAAATAATTTCCTCATTGTCGATTATTGTCATTTTTTACGCATCTTTTCTTGTGTATTGTGAATACTTAAACCGTGTGTTGAGAGGCAGTTGGTCAGGGATGCCATTCACAGTGTTGTGAGCTGATGACAAGATGATAACTGGACGACTGTAGTTGACAGTCTCTGCATGATCTGCTGTCTGAGGATGTCGAGACGTCTTAAGTCTGCCACGTCTTTAGGTCAGATCATCAGAAGTATTTGCTGTGTCGGAAGGACACGGCATTAGGAGATTGCCTTGTGGTAGGATCATTTAAACAGAAGCGCTATCAGAATCTAACAAGTATTCCTCATTTTACGTCGTAAACCATTTGATCTACAAGTATTCCTCATCATGCGCCGTTAACCATCATACCAACAAGTATTCCTCATGACTGAATGATTTGTAGCCCGAACTACACAAGTTCCCCCCACTGAATACCTACAAGACACTCGCCAACCAACCAGAGCGGGCTCACAGCCTCCCCTAAGCACAGTAGCGTTGGCCTCAACCACCCAGGCTCCGGAGGTAATATCCGATATTGTTACCCCGCTACCGTGGCCAAGGAACGAGCCCAACCATCTAATTATGGCCCTATAAACTAGCCTCAAGGCTGTGCTGGTGACACGCTAATGGTTTCCCGCTGCCACTAGCCTTTACAGTCCAGGTAATGAACGAGGCGACCAGGGCGTGCTGTAGTATCTTGTGGTGGCGACTCTTCCTCCTTCCTGCCTGCCTACTTGGCGGCCGTCGCAGTTCCTTATACCACAGGACCTGGGTCGTTGATGATGTCTTGTCGTCGGGTCGTACTTGTTTACCAGGACCTGGATCGTTGATGATGTCTTGTCGTCAGGTCGTACTTGTTTACCAGGACCTGGGTCGTTGATGATGTCCTGTCGTCGGGTCGTACTTGTTTACCAGGACCTGGATCGTTGATGATGTCTTGTCGTCAGGTCGTACTTGTTTACCAGGACCTGGGTCGTTGATGATGTCCTGTCGTCGGGTCGTACTTGTTTACCAGGACCTGGGTCGTTGATGGAGTCCGTCGTCAGGTGATACATGATGACCAGGATCCAGGTAGTCGATGACTGTCCAGGGAAACGGTATAATGGGTAGTTACTGAGTGCTATTACTTAATGCTTGTGTTGGGTCATCACTGACTGGGGTCTGTACTTGCGTGTGTGTGTGTGTTTGTGTGTAGTAAATAATGAGTGGTTTTGGCCTCAAGTCTTTCCTGTGGAGGAGGTGACTGGATCCTGAACTAGTGGTAGTCCACACCGAGGCTACATCAGGAGGCCACAGCACAACACCTTGGTGGAACACAGGTGTTAAGCACCACTAGGTCTCCCCCCTGAGTTGCCACGTCTCCATCACGCCTAACGTGGAACACCTTGCCGATCCTGGAGGGGAAATCACCAACGAGACTCAAACAGCTCTTAGAAAAATAACTTCGAGTTTCAAAAATGTTTATTTCTACAAACATCTTCATTTCTGTTTCTATAATCAAGTAGACATGGAGACTATTAACTACGCGAATGAGCTCATTTCAACTTGCCTTAAAATTCCCCTTACAAAAATAATATCAGTAAAGTTTTCATGTCTTTTTCAAGGACGAAACATTGACAGAGTTACCATTAAAACGTTTTTACGCCCTTGATGGATGAGGCGGACATTGGTGATAAATGTGACACCTTGTATACATTACTCACACTTGTGATGAGATCCACACTTGAGACCCAGTGTTACCATTAGTCAGGTCTAAATCGGTATCAGTGATCGGTTTAGCGGTAAAGTGAAAAGTTTCCGATGATGAGAGTAAAGCAGGTGTTCTGTAATTGAAATCATTTCTGAGTTTACGAGAACGAGAGGTTGGTAGTGGATGAGGAGGTGGCCATGGTTGTGGTTGTAGCGGATGAGGAGGTGGCCATGGTTGTGGTTGTAGCGTTAGATGTATCAGAAGAGATAGGAGTACAAATGGCTGCGATTGAAAATTTGTTGAATTAGTGTGATTAACAATGGCCATAGCAGTAGTAGTAGTAGTAGTAGTAGTAGTAGTAGTAGTAGCAGTCATGCAGTAGTAGGAGTAGTAGTGGCAGTAGTCGTCGTAACTGTGGTAGTAGAAGAAACCTCAAAACTACCAGTTGTGATAACAGTAACGTAAGTGAGGGGTATGACCGTGGTCAGGGCAGCTGAGTCAATGGCGGATCAATCCTCCTCACCACTGGCCAGCCAACCAGCTGTACCAGGCAAGCCACAGTCAACAGATAACCTGAACATCATCAACCTTACGTCGTGTATCGAACCATAATGACAACAAACAGAGAAAATACATAAGTCTTCTTAACCAGTAAAGAGACGCACTGGTGATCACAATTGGTGATTAATTAAGAAGAACAACACACAATCTCCAGCGTTCGTGTTGTAAAATAGCTGATATTGTACATTTTTTCTGGAATCACTACTTCAACATTTTCTTTCAATTAACCTTCCTTTTTTTTCTCATCTTTGGTAAAGACGATAATAATCGCTAAACATGCACCAGTGCTAATGATGTGACTTTCTTATATAATTTATATTGAGATAATTCACGAAGGAAGAGGCAAGCTATAATCTAAGTTACGTTCGGGATGGGAAGTAGTGAATAAAACTAATATAAATGCAAATTGAAATGATAAGACTGAAAAGACCTTCGGTGAGGTGATAGTTGAGGAGGCTTGCTGGGTTTACAGTGATGATGAGGGGTTTGTGTGAGTGTGTTTTTGATTTATGGTGATGATAGTGTGTGTGTGTGTGTGTGTGTGTGTGTGTGTGTGTGTGTGTGTGTGTGTGTGTGTGTGTGTGTGTGCGTGTGTGTGTGTTGGATGATTCTGTTAATGGTGATGGGTAATGATGATTAAGGGTGGTGACAGTGGTGGGTGATAGTGATGACGATGATGTGTGGGAGTGATGTTGGTGAGGCCAGTGATGGCTGATGGTGATGGATGGTGATAGTTCTGGTTGTTAGTTACGATGGTGATGGATAGCTAAAGAGGGTGATAATGGTGGTACGTGATGATGGATGATACTGACAATGGTGATGGAAGATAGTGACGGGTAATGGTACTGATGATGATGTTGGATGATAATGATGGATGAGGGTACTGACAATGGTGATGGATGATAATGACAGGTAACGATACTGATGATGATTCTGAATGATAGTGATGGGTGAGGGTACGGATGATGGTGACGTATGATGACGACCTGAACTGACTGTGGTGATGAAGATGGTATCACTGGTTATGTCAGAGTGATGATGAAGATGGTTTGTGATGGTCTGTCGTGATGACAGTGAGGGTTCGGTCATCATGATGACAGTGAGGGTTCGGTCACCGTGATGATAGTGGGGGTTGGTCATCGTGGTAGCCACAGAGACGCTGATAAAGATACACCAAGCCACCAGCGTCCTCACCATCCCCATACGGTAACAGCCAGCAAACTCTTGGGAACCATTTACAAGAAAAAGCTTTTAAAATGTGTAAAATGTTTTACAGTGTAAACATTCTTAACTAATGAAGTACGAGGAGCGCCTCATCGTAGCCACTCACAACGACTGAGTCATGTTGGTGAGGAGTTTTATAGTTTGTGTAAATTGGATCCTCCTCTTTTTACAAATATCATTTACAACCTCCAACAGACGCACGTTCTCAACACCGGAGAGATGTGTTGATGGAGTGAATACGAACGAAACAAATGAGATCTGGTGTACGAATTTTATAGATAATAGGTCTATGTTTTATAGTCCTGTTGCATATAGGTTTCAGAGTAGAGGTTCATTAAAGTTTGTTATCGTTCAACCAGAGATCAGTTCAGGTACACCTCCCTCCACATGACACACACTTCCACCCACCCTCGCCAGGTGTGCTGCCTCTCACTCTCTCCTCCTCGCCTTTCCGTCGTTACCTGTACTATCTACACCACGCACGTACTGTGCTTTGTGTTGTCTTCCCTTGATGTATTCTCTTCACCTCCGTAACCCACTAATCCTCCATCTTGATCTGCCTCTTCCTTCAAGATATTGCATTTACCTCTCATATTTTTTCCCCTTTATCTGTGTCATCAACCCTAAGTCCCACATTAGTTTCCTGGATACTGTCATCAACTGATATCATCTTCGTGGATAAAGGATTACAATGAGTCTTTTTTTCAGCATCAACAAATGATTCGTCTACAAGGAACAGCAACGGTTCTGACCAGGCAAGACTCTATCTGTGCACATGTATCAATGATGTATTCAACCTGGTACACTACATCCTCACAGGCGCATTAACACCTGGAGTATTTTCTTTTACCTGATGTTATCACGGATGTTTAGCTGTATATCCGGGAGGTTTTTTTTCTACCGCCGTTGATAATGTTGATGGACAGGGTTGTGACGGGTCCTGACGATCGCGAAGGAGGCTGCACGTCCTAGGCAACATATGTTCCTACGAAGCATCTCATTGTACTTTATAAAGATCTTAGGACTGTTAATGTCACGTGGGGGAAGATAGTGCTACTAAGTGTTATTGATGACCAGAAGGAAACATTTATGTCTCTGTGATTATCTATGAAATATATAAATGTGATATTGCGCTTGTCGTCCTTACAGCACTATACAGCAATATAGTAGTTTGAAAATAGATAATGTTTCCTTATCAGTAATTGATCATAATAAAGAGTTCCATGTATTTCTTGTGTCTGTGCAAGATATAATTTACCCTTTTTCTATCGAACTAATTTATGATTTTTTTTCTACAAATAATTTGTCAAAACTGATATCTGAAGATCGCGTTTCCGTACTTGAGGTGAGCTACAGGAAGCTCGGATCCGCTTCACACAACTTGGGAAGAGAGGAAAATCGTCGACACAAAGGGTTGAAGCCTCTAGGAAACGTATCAATCGAGGTCTTCGAGAGTTATCATCATTTTTCCTTCCTGAGGAGGCTCTGGGGGCGCCTTGCTACAGGCCAACTACCCTACCTATATATCCAGGCAGGTTCTCCACCTCTCTGGAGATCATGGGTGGAGCGCCAACCTGACGACTGGCTGGAGGAACGAACGAAAATTAGAAATATCGAGGTCGACAGCGCTGCGTCTGTCAGGTGAGGCAGGTGTGGTTTGTCTTAATTATACACACTTAGGAATATGGTAACTTGTGGCGTCGTATATCACGAGGAAGCTTATTAACAAATCAGGTAATGGGACGAGTTTTACAGCTTCTAGAAGCTCCTACACTAGCCGGAAATCTCTCTTTAAACTTATATATATATATATATATATATATATATATATACACCTTAGACTCGTGTGTGTGTGTGCGTGTGTGTGTGTGTGTGTGTGTAGGATGAGATCAGTCCCTTAAAGTGAGATGACTTCATGTTAAGTTCTACACGAGTGATATTTCTTACCAGCTGCTCGAAAGCCATGTTACCCCTACTGTGTCAGGGATAGATATAGTGGTGAAGCGTCCCTTGTACACTTACTGTACATGGGAGGAAATGTTCCCACAGTGGTGAAGCACCCCACTACACCTCCTGTACATGGGAGGGATACCTATACCATCAGTATGCCTGGGCAGTTAGTTTCAGGAACGATACTACTCATACACTCGAGCTTTGAAGCAGGTACACACACACACACACACATACACACACAACCATACACATCCATAAGCACATATCCACACAAAAATACTTACAAACATATAAATGGAAACGTACACAAATGGCTCACATACATGTTTAGAGGCAAACACATAAATGCACACTGATATATGTACAAACATACACACAAACAAAAACATACATTCACAAACACACGAGTGTAAGACTGTCTCCCTTTAACACACAAGTAGTAATCACATATGCACCCCACGCGGGACAGAAGAGTGAAACTCACCGTAAACAAATCCATTGGAATTAGCCTGATCAGAGAAATTACATGAAGTGATTAGTTGAGAAACACCTTCTATCGTGGAGCAGCGGAGTAGAAATAATGGAAGACACAGCATATGACAAACACGACCTGAATTGGACCCTTGAGGGAAGACGTTCAGCATCACATCCCAGAGTGAGAGTGACTGAGGGCATCAGGAGTTCCCTTGAAAGAAGACATAAGAAACTGGAGGAAGTTCAATAAAACAGAGATTACGAGGAGAGGGACGAGTGAAGACGAGAGACTGGGGAGCCGGCGACTGACTGCCAGACTGGAGGTCTACCTAAAGTCTGGCGAGAAAGTTGAGGCAGAGATATACAGAAGAATCCATAAACAAACAATAATCCTTCAAACAACTTTTCAAGGACATGTACTACTAATTTCTCTGGCCTATCACGCAGGACACCACACTGTATATAACATTCTGTAGGTTTATAAATACTAGTTAACAACAGAACATCTTATGAGGTAAGGGTCTCACAGGGGAACCATAGCTCCACGCCTGGGTACTGCTAACGAAGCATCTTGAGACCTAATAGCAGAAGAACTTTGTGAATACGACAGTGAAGAAATGATGGCTTCCAGGCTCCAGGTACTGATAACGGTTGGCCAGATGTGCCGGACTGATCTATTCATAGCACGGTATATTACGACACTGCTGCTGCTGCTGCTGCTGCTGTATCGCTATCCAAAAGAACCACTGAGTCATTGACAACAGTTTTGGCCAGGCCATCACTCACGTTGACTCATGGCCATAATATTTCCCGCGGGACAGGGGAGGTAATCTTCCTTTCACCGTCAACCAGTTGGGTTGGACGTGGTAGGTAAGAGCTGCAGAGAATTATAATGGAATTATGACTCCCATGAATTATTTTGGGTATGGAATTATCTGATCGTAAATATCAAGGCTGGAACCTGCATCAAAAGGATGTGATAGTGCCTAATGCAAGCCACGACCCCACACGCAAATTACAGCTGCCTGACACTTGGGTTCTTCAGCTCGACGCTGAGGGTTTCCAGTCTCTGGAACTCGTAGGTGCAGTTAACTTCCTGGTGGTGGTTGTAGTGTGGGGAGAGGGGTGAGCAGAAGAAGGAGGTGGGAGATGGGGAGGATGTTAAAGGGGAGGAAAGGGAAGGTTCCGGTCTTTATGTCAAGGGGTCCAGGCGGGGAAGGGGAGGGTGCCTGGAAAAAATAGTTCTGGCTGGAACGTTCCCATGAAGATTTCAAGAATGGTTTTGGGGAATGGGAATGAAGAGGCTCATGATATGGGAATTTCCGTCACTGCTCTTTCGCCAAGAGGTTCGAGGAAAAGACATTTGCAGTAGGAGTCTATGGGTAATATGATCCGTATGTGCTCTTGGAGAGGAGATATTTTGGCATGGGTTATCGACGAAGGAGACAACAAGACCCTCAGTCCAGGGAACTTGACGTATCATACGCCATATGATCAGGTTAGAGGCCTCCTACAGGGGCTTAAGAACGAGGAATTTACAGCAGTGGTCTTAAAACAGAAGTGCAATATGTATCAAGTACTTCCCGTTTTCACTGTCTTTCTCCAGCATTAATGAATATGTCGGTGCTGGTCGGTAAATGAGTACGTAGCTTATGCTCTGTGTGTGTGTGTGTGCATACATACGCAGTACACATATATAAGGGTAAGAGACATACATGCATACAAGGTTAAGAGACGGGGCAATACGAGTGTATTACTCCCTCCCCGTAACATACAAATAGTAAATACTATCCTTCGTTTTGCATGTTTAGCGTTGCGACCCACCAATATGAGTTCGAATCCTGGACAAGGCAGGCGGTTCAATGCTAACCCACCCGTTCATCTTTCCCTTTAGAGCTGGTCGATGAATGGGTACCTGGTGCAGGCTGGCATGTGTATGTGTTAAAGTTAAGAAATAATATTTGGTTAAGAGACAGGGCAACACCAGTGTATAAATCTCTTGTATAAATCTCAAACTCATATGAACTCATCACAAATAAAACTCACAGAGAGTGAGAGAGTAACAAATGATAGTGTAAACCTGGAACAAGATTTATCTCCAGCATCTATAATAATCTCAATTATCTCCTCATCCACTTCTCAGTAGATATCTTACTTGGCGGTTTGTGGCAACTCACCTCCTCTAATGTAAACAAAGAGCGGCCATGATGCAACCCATGTGTCACATTCACTTAATTACCGTCTATTACTGAACTAGCTGGAGAAGGTACCAAGACTCCTTTACCTCCACAAGACTCCTAATAAGAATTCCTTCCCAGATATATCACGCTGATGGTACTGTGTCCCCCCCCACTGAAGAAAATTTCCAAGACCGAGAAACTCCTTGCTAATATCGTTGGAACCATGGCACAGAAAACGAGACTTTATCGGTACCAAAATGGCGAGAACTTTTACTATACTGCTCCCGAGTGTTTCAGCGATTTCTTATGCTCTACGTTATATTATATGAAAAAAGAAATTCTTATGTTATCCTCCAGTTTATAAAGAACTTTTATGGTCTACAATATAAAGTGCTCTTATAAGTTAGGCTGTAAAGAACACCCTCCGTTTTCTCAGCTACAATTTGCTACGACCTCTTTGGAACACTTTCTCAAGCGGCTTTTATGGAAACGCTTCCCTGCCACAGACACTTAAAAGTTATTATTCCTTCGGCTGTAAATGCTCAAGTCGTTCGTTCCTCCACCTTATTGAAGTCAAGCTGAATAACGTGAAAAATTCCATATACGGGGGAGCCAATAAGGTGCCAGCTCGATGTTCAAATTTCCCGCCACTTTTAACGGTTACGAGTGCCATAAATTGGGCGGGTAATGTGCAACGGTGCCACTGTTATGTGCCACTAATGTGAATTATGGCACCCATTCCACGGCCCGGCAACTCGCTCGCCTTGGGGTCACATGTCGTCACACAGGCTTCCACCTCCTTCACTAAGAAGCGCAAAAATTCAATACTCAAGTCTGATTTTTTTCTTTTTGTCTCTTTCTCGTTCAGATCCACGTCAGATCAGAGGCAGGTGTAGAGGGGGGGATGATGTGGGGAATCGATACCACAGAAAGGAAGTCCTGTCAAGATTGCCATACCTTAATTTCTTTTCCAGATATAACACCGGCGCTTTACCGCTCGCTCACCGAAGAAAAAGAGTAAAGTTGGTATTAGCATTTTTGTTTTTTCGTGGACGAGTGACGACTCGTAGTTTGGCTCTCGTTACGTGGAAGATTACAGGTAGTTCAAGCGGAAACGAGGGAGCGCATAGGGACTCGCTCCGCTGATTGGTTTATCCATCCCTAACGTCGAGCGGTTCCCCCCACTCACACAACCTCATCTTAACCCTCAGGTTTACTGCATCGCCTTTACTTTCACGTCTTCTTGAAGGTTAATTCTTCTCTTCAACCTTTCTTTCGTCTGTCTCTTATCTTGCTAGCTTTAACAGTGACAACATTTTCCTTTGGTCATATTTACAATACTTTCTATTACCTCTCTCACTCTCTCTCTCTCTCTCTCTCTCTCTCTCTCTCTCTCTCTCTCTCTCTCTCTCTCTCTCTCTCTTCGGGTCCTCCTTCCTGCTCCCTCCTCCTCCTACTATTCCCACAGTTTCTCCCAAGCTCCCCAGGATGAGATACAGAATCAGGGGTGCATCACTTCACACACTGTGGTAAGATCCAAAGTGGTACACTATCCTTCTTCATACTAAAGGGCGTTGCAAACTAAGGGGTGTGCCATCCCTCCACTCATTAAGGTTGATAGAGGGTAAGGGGTATTACTCCATTCCATATACTATGGGGTGGTGCAGACTAAGGGGTGTACCCACCTTCCTTACACTCAGAGATGGTACATGATAGTCAGCACATTTGCACTCCACACATTCAGGGAGTGTTAGAAACGAGGGGATTTACCTTCCCTCCAGACTCTCAGGGGTGGTACACCACCGCTCCACCCACTCCAGGGATGGTGGGTGTTACACTGTAAGGAGTGCATGAGACCGCCTGACACGTGAGTATCTGCTGCAGTGATCTTGCGAGGCTTGGGTCCGATCCATCAAGATCCTGTTTAACGAACAGCTGGGAGACATCAGCCTGTCATTAGATACCAGAGATTAGCATAATTATAGCCGAATGCCCTTCAATTTAGACACATAAACAGAGATGTCTGCAAGATAAAACAGGTGATATTTAAGGCTACATTTGCCTAAATATATTGTTAGTCATGATATTGTCTCATGGACGGAAGATGCCATTCTAGACCTAATGGCCTGTGTCTCCAGAGGTCATTTCCCCTCTCGGACGGCCTGCCTCAGGGGGGGCCAGGGGACCTGGCATAGACTAGTCCAACTTTTCCAGTTCCAGGTTTCATTAGGGATAAAAGATACATATTATATATAGTATGACGCTATATTACACGACGCCGGCCTCTGATAGCTTGAGTTACGGTGGCTTTAGCGATACATTACCCGCCACTGCTTGCGAACCTGGTTTATTATAGGACGTGGAAATTAATCCCAGCGGAGCAACCTGCCGGAAACACACTCGTTGAAAATCTCAACACAGAGAGAAGCCCCTCCCAAGCTCAGGCTGATATTACAGCGTCCTCTTAAACTTCATGATTCATTGAAAAAGATAATCAAATATCAGATATCTTCTCTTATCATGGGTCATAATTTGTAAATTCCAGTTGAATTAGAGTCTCGGTATCGGCAGTAACTCTTGGGTAATGAGACACGCTCTGGGGGAGGGTTTACGTCGAGCTGGTCTGACGCAACAAAGGGAGAGAGAGTATCTCCGGGATCTGTACCTGTGAAACCTCACTAATGAAAGACATTGGCTGCTACCTGAGCCAGCCAGAGCCTGGTGTCTGTCTTACAAGCTCTCTCTACCCCTCTCACGAACTCTCAATACATCTTTCTTCCTCTCTCTCTCTTTCTCTCTCTCTCCGCACTTGGTCGACCCCATTACGTTCCATCGTAAAATTCTATTGCCTTTATTTACGACTCAGATGTCTGGTCTGTGCTGTCGTCGTGTCGTATAAGTTTAATCAGACTCATTAATTCTCTTTGATAAAATCAATTACCACGCATGCTTGAGATCCGTTTCGCTTCCGTTGTGTTCAGCTCTTTTTTATTAAGTCCCATTAAACTGGGGGATTTATTTACATTCTTCACAGATACGTTATTCGTAATCATTCTAAGAGAATATTTACAGCATCAATTCCCTGTAATTACTGTTCCTTACTTATGATTCCTTGCCGTCACTTTTAATCTTATCAAAATTTGCATGTGTTGTTTACATATAAACCCCGGACAAGGATTTTCTGTTTACTTACATAGGTAAGGAAACGTGTGTGTGTGGGGGGTGGGGGAGGTTAGGTTATTCTTCTGGAAGTAACATATGTAATAGTGAAACTTACACATCTGTGTATGTCCCGGCTCAACGCCAGGAACCCACTAGGGGGGAGGATAAACACCTGGGCACTGCCTTGTCCAAGACTCGAACACTGGCCGGTGAGATCCGTTGGTCGCAGAGCTAGCCACTGCACCACGGAGGCAGAGTGTGCAACTACCAATTTGTCGTTACCCATTTGTAAGGTATAGGATGTGGGGGGGGAGGTTCTTCACTCGTGGGGCTCCCATCTCTCGAACTTTCTCCACTATCATAAAACGCTTCAGACTTTCGCATCTGTCCACATACAGCGTGTGTGACGAAGGGTCTAGTCAGGTGTGTGTGTGTGTGTGTGTGTGTGTGTGTGTGTGTGTGTGTGTGTGTGTAAGCAACTATCGGGCCAGCCGTTGACAGGTTTAGAGGCGTACAAAGCAGCCCATCAGTACCACAGTCACCGCACTTGTCTCCTTACCATAAGACTCAATCACATTAATCCCCTTCGTTGGCCTTGGCCTCCATCCCTGACTCATGCTCCCTCACTATCTCGCTCCCTCCTCACACATGCATCAACAACGCTTTTCCTCATTTGTTTCTGGTGTCGAGATGTGGCAAGAGATGATGCATTTATTCTTGAACATATATATACATATATATATATTCTGATTGTGGCTTACGACTTGTATGCACAATTCCTCACTGGTTTTGAAGACAATATCGTCGTTTTTATTCTCTGAGTAATTTTCTTCTTCTTTTATGAAGCATCATTAATGCCATTTATGAAAGTACAATGCATCACATTGTCCCTGTTCATTCGCCTGGACGTGTAGAAATTTCGTCAAGGCTCGGTCCTACACAGATGGTGAAATCTACATGGAAAGTGCTCTTAGCCAGCCTGGTACTGGGGACTTGTTCCGGCCCAGACCCGCAGCAGACCAAGGCACATTCACTGTCAGCTAAATTGATATTGATGGATCCCTCGCCTGACTCTGTAATATATGCAGGTATTTCCTTTTGTAGATAGCAGTAAATGCCTCGTCCGTGCTCACTCCTTGAATCATTTTGATGATGTTCCAAGCTTATTGTATTATGTAAGATATACAACACGAATCTAAGGGACATCATTGTGGATACGTCAAAGTTTCATCAGTCAGATGAAGTGAATACGAGCACCGTCTCCTCCAGACTACTAGCATAGATGGAGACAAGATTAACACTAACTTCATGTATCTGCGATTAACATATCATTTAACATAGATTTAGTGAAACTTGCCGCGTGGAGTTTCCAGCCTTGAGTTACAGATGGATTTTTGTCTTGAGGTAAGACCATATGGAGAGGCTGAGAGCTGCTCGTCCCCTCAGACCTGCGCTTAACAAAGTGTGAGAAACTTTATGTTTGCGTCGCCACACTCCTCCCACCATTGTCCTCCCTAGATGGTGGAGCTGGAGCGTCGTGGGCAGTGTTTTGTGCTCTTGCCCACACCAGGGTGGGTGGGGGTGAGAATCGTTCCGGGTCCTCCTGGGGCCCACACCAGGGAGGAGAAGAGCCATGCTCAGTTCCCTCGGGGGCCCGCACCAAGGCGTAGGCAAGTTGGACGTGATTTATCACATTTCTGCTTTACATGTGTATCTGTCTAAATGAGCTGGACAGGTGGGTAGAGAGATAAATCTGTGTCTAAAAGAAGATCGTAAGAGTGATGAATAGATGAACATATTAAGAGACAGGAATAACAGGAGAGATGAAGAGAATTATAGTCAGACGATCATGCACGAGGAAAATAAACAATGACGTATGAATCAGAGAAAAGGTATATATAATGGCAGACCCCCAGAACCTGAGGAGGAGTGGCAGATACACAAGACTAAACATCTTGCTCGCTGGAGATCGTCAAGGTCCTGGCAAGCAGCAACGCTGCTGTGGGCACAGCCTGGCTGCTCTTATCAAAGAGAACTGTGTTACTCTGTGCCTCAGTCAGTCCAGCTTATTCATCATGACACATTCATTTACATACTAAAGTATAACCTAAATGCTTTTCAATGTCATGTGGGGAATATTTTGTTTGTCGAGTCTTTACTTTTGATATAATTTCCTTTGTTATTTGTGATATATATATATATATATATATATATATATATATATATATATATATATATATATATATATATATATATATATATATATATATATAGTTTTTCTGTGTTGGTTGTGTTAGTCATGGTTAAGATGCCACCCGGTAGTACGTCGCTCCTTCCTGAAATATCTGGTGATATATGTTTACAGTTCCTCGCCCACACCTGGTGGTTACTGCTCTACCCATTCACTACACCTGTCAGAGTATTTGCACCTGTCAAGATAACTGCTTGGCTCATCGACACCTGTCCATGTAAGTCCCTCCTTCACCCACACCTGTCAAGTGAGCCTCACTGCCGTCGCCGACATCTGCCAAGATAGCCGTTTGACTGAACAATATCTGTCAAGATAGATAGACGCGTTCCTAAGCCAACATCACCCCACGCAGATAGAACCATTTTCTCCACCAGTGCCTGCTATGAGGGACACCTCCTGTATCGCATGATTGCAAAACAGTCGTTAGAAACTCTCTCATTCTCGTCATACTTGTTAAGATAGCTGTTTCCTCTCCCACCCTCCACCCACCCCTACAAGCACACAACAAACACTTGTCAAAATAGCAGGTTCCAAGATGGACACCTGTCAAGATAGCCACTTCACTGAGGAACACATGAGATACAGTTTACTCTTACTCAAGCGACTACCTCCTGCAATGCACACCTGTCCACACACTCACTTTCCTCTACTCTCACTTGTCCAAATATCCACACTCTAACCTTACTTACACTTGCCCAGGGAGCAGCCACCCTCAACACACAGATGATGAAGGTAACCAATACCTTCATCCACGTCTGTCAAAACTTTCCTCCTCTGTATCTCTCCAAGCGGCTACTTCCATCGTTCACACTGGTATATAGAGCCACTTCACCCTTCTTAGATCTGGCAAGGGAGTCCCAACACTCTTTCACACTTGTCAGGAACGTCATTTCACTTTCAAACATCTATAAAGAGAGGCATTTCACTGTCACACTTGTTAAGAGAGCCACTTCACTCTCTTACACCAGTCAATAGAGACATTAAACTCTCTTACACCTGTCAAGAGAGCCGCTTCACCCTATCACACCTGTCAAGAGAGCCGCTTCACTCTGTTACATCTGTCAAGTGAGGCCTTTCATTCTCACACCTGTCAAGAGAGCCAGTATCCTCTCTTACCTCTGTCAAGAGAGCCAGTCCGCACTTTTACACATGTGAAGAGAGCCAGTTCACTCTCTCACACCTGTCAAGAGAGCCAGTTCACTATCACACCTGTCAAAAGAGCCACTCCACTCTCTCAAAGCTGTCAGGAGAACCACTTCCCTCTCACACCTGTCAAGAGAACCACTTCCTCCTCCCGCACCAGAGCCCATTTCTCACATCCGTGCAATTCCCGCCGTCACTTGTCTGCCATTCCCAATCAGTCCAGACCACATATTTTCTCATCTCCCCCATACCACTCCTCCCATTTATTCCAGCCTTCCCCATTCCCTGGCTCTTTCTCGTCTCCTTGGTCCCCATTACTGTCGACATTTCTTACGCTATAAACCATTGCTATCGGAGTCTTCCCTCTGCCGGGTCTCATACCACGAAATTCTTGTGTATTAGCTGGGACTCCGCTGGCCTGAAGGGGTCTCTCTCTCTCTCTCTCTCTCTCTCTCTCTCTCTCTCTCTCTCTCTCTCTCTCTCTCTCTCTCTCTCTCGTAGGTGGTAGGTGATAGGTGGCCGCCGACCAGGGAGATATATTACCGACACAACTCGCCCGGAAAGTTTTGCTGATGGCTGCTCAATGAGCCAACACTTCAGTGACTGTCAAATGTCACTCCTTTGGCCCAGCTGTCGTCTCTTTCTGCCTCACCCACATTTGGCCACTGGTTTTCAGCTAAGAGACATATAATCTTCCCTTCTCGTATATAACACGTGACAACACGTACTTCGCACGACTATTTCTTCGTAAGTATATTTTCCTGTGGTGAAATCGACGTGCTAAGCTACCCTGCCTTTGGGCAAAACCCTGTCGTAAGTGTTCAGACGTAAGTATTTCTCTTTGCCAGTATGCACTGGCAAAATGTTGTAGGTATTGTTTGGTAGGTAGGTACGCACACATCTCTCTCTCTCTCTCTCTCTCTCTCTCTCTCTCTCTCTCTCTCTCTCTCTCTCTCTCTCTCTCTCCATTTACCTTATTCACTTTCCCATTCTTCTGAGGCGGCTGTCTGGGAGGGACCTTCTTCCTTTCTCCATCTATTCCCGTTTCCCGTCTCATTTTCCAGCCCCTCTGTCCCTCTTTGTGTCCCTGCTCTCCTCTCTTTCAACTTTATACATTTTTCACTTTTTCCTTTTTTCATTGTGGCTTACTCAACTTCAACATTTCTCTTTTGGGTTTTATTTCTATAATATCATTTTTTTCATGGAAGAATGTACATGTAGTTCTTAAATTTTGTCTTTCCTCTAATTCATATCAAATTACCGTCTTGAATGTTTTTATAAGTACCAATAAATATCTTTTATTACCTGTTTTTATCCCATCTTCTTATATTTACTACTTTTACTTTATCATCTTCTTAAATTACTTCATATTTTTCTTGCGATTTATTCATCTTTGTTGCCTCCTGCAGCGCTGGGTGGGTGTTAAGTGGTCACGTGTGTTCTGGGGTCTTGTTCACAGTCGTCCTCCTCTTGATAGACACGTTTTTCCTCAGCATCGGTTGAATATTCATTATCTCTCTCTCTCTCTCTCTCTCTCTCTCTCTCTCTCTCTCTCTCTCTCTCTCTCTCTCTCTCTCTCTCTCTCTCTCTGACACACACACACACACACTTTCCTATCTGTTTAGTCAAGCAATACATTGCTATCAAAGTCTCCAATTACTGTTCTTGGAGGGTGTCCTATTACGACCTTTCCCAGTTTCTTGTCCTGTGTCACAAGCACACATCACCATCCAACACCGTTACCTCACTATCAGTATCAGCACACATCACCATCCAACACCATTACCTCACTATCAATATCTACAATAATCACTGTACATTCGTCAGTACATCACAGGAAGAACACGTATTTCTGGCCACAGAACATGGAGGAACACTGGACATAAAAGGTACTAAGTGTCAGGATGTAATCAAATATCTACGTAAACAAATTCTGAACGAGCCAGCTGGACCAGACGACATCTCTCTCACACAATACTGAAACATATTGGCTGACAAATTACACTCTCGATCACCAAATTATTCAACAAATCGCTGCAGGAAGGAAGAGAAGGTGGCAAAATGACTGGAAACCTGATTATCTTAACACTCAAAAGACCTACAAGTATTTGATCCAAATGGCGAATATTCTGAGATCTCAAAAAAAAAATGTTGAAAACTCTACATAATTTCGAGAAGATACGAAAATCTCTTCACCACAGATAAGAAGTCAATGTGTAGAAATACCGCGAGGATAAAGTTGTGATAGCAACGTTGGCAGGAACTTTTCTTCCGTTGTAGCATGGTAGAATACTGGAATAAATACAAAAACAGTCAACTCCCACAACTCAGAGCTAAACAAACATTTCTATCATAAACGTTATCATAAACAGTCTTCCTTCAAGAAGTGATAAATGTTTACTTCTCTCTATCTTTTCCAGCGTTTAGCCACAGAGAAGCGTTTGTGAAACCAGTAGGAACCTTTTCCCATCACACTTTCCTACATAATTCCCATGAATCTTCTCGTCTTTATTCTATTTCTTCTTGCTGGCATTTGATCCGGCAGGAGGCGTCATCATCTGCGTCACTGTCGTGTTTCTGCCACTTTTTAGGTCATGCTAGCAAGTAACACTCTAGACATATGCGACAGATTCCCCATATGGCCATCAATGTTCTCCCGTTTTCATTACCTTCCACCACACACACTGGACCCATCTTTATCATCCCGTCTCTCACCCATGTTAACCAGCGTCATCAGCATCGCCTCATCCATGATGATGAGGCATCTGGCAATACACTGGCCCCTTGTCGTCGCTTCCCCATCATCATCTCTCATCACAGACGGTTTCTCCCTACCCTTCAAAACTCCTTCATCGTCCTCCCTCTCCCCTTCCTACCCTCCCTCCCTTCTCGGGATGATCCACGTCATCTTCCCTCCTACCAGACCCTCAGCCCAGCCTCCCCTCCCCCCCGTCCCTGGGATGATTGATACCTGACACACAGACCAGCATCAAAAGCAAGACTCCGCGAGTGTGCTCGCGAGTCTTACGGGATGTTCGTCTCTCTCTCTCTCTCTCTCTCTCTCTCTCTCTCTCTCTCTCTCTCTCTCTCTCTCTCTCTCTCTCTCTCTCTCGTGTCTGTTACTGCAACTGTCAAGGGACACAGTATTAGCTCCAGCTTAACAAAGTCCATCTTGGATCTAAATTTCCTCGAACTTTCGCCAAAGATATAATCATGCGGATTATAATCATTTACAGACAACACTTTGCTCAGCAAATACAGTTACTCACCAGCTCTCGTTACATTCTTACAGGAGTCTTCCTTACTACTCTGGAGTCTGGCAGATCAAAGATTACATTAATCAATCATTCTAACGAAAAAAGAAAATAATTTGAAAATCCTTTCCAATATATGTCGGAGAAATAAGCTTATATTATTCTCATCTAAGTGGTAATTTAAACGATCCGTGAGACTAATATCGAGAATGTAACAAAAAGGTAATCTTGTCTGCTCTGTAAGTAAGGAAAGAGAAAACATTACATGAGCAGAAAGAAAAATAGGATTCATCTTAGTTCTTATGAAGGTAATTATCACCACCATTAGAGTGGAAATAGGGTTGTGTATCCTTCATCCAGCTGCAGGAGGGACCCAGGCTCTGTCAGACATCATTAACCTTTTGAGGACGACGGGGGACGACCGTGGGGCACGACGGCACGACCCTTGAGCACGACGACATGATCTCCGAGCACGACCTTAGATATGATGGCGTGACCTTTCACTTGGTGGCTTTCATTGTATACATCGGTCGTGCCGCCGTGCTTGTGGGCCTTCCACCGTACTCATGGGTTGTACCGCCGTGCTCCTGGGTCGTGCTGGCGTACTCTAGGGCCTTCCACCGTAGCCGTGGGTCGTACTGTCGTGCGCGAGCTGGAGGGAGGGTGAGTCAGATGATGGAGAGGCGACACACAATCGCTGGCGATGAGCCACATCACTTTTCATTATGGCTAATCTCTTCATCGCTGCCGAAATTACATTAGCGGGGGTAATTAAAGCGGTTTTTAGGGCGGCCCCTGAGAGCGATGGTGGCAGGGGGTGGGGCAAGAGCTGGGCAAAAGGATCCTCCTCCCCTTTGCCCTTCACCACCGTCACCTTGCCCTCCTCCTCCTCCATCTTGCCCTCCTCCTCCTCCAACTTGCCTTCCTCCACCTCCATCTTTCCCCCCTCTTCCTCCCTCGCCTTGCCCTCCTCCTCCTCCTCTGCCTTGCGCTCCTCCTCCACTTTGCCTTCCCCCTCCACAATCTTGCCCTCCTCCTCCCTCATCTTAGCCTCCTCCTGCTCCATCTTACCCTCCTCCTCCTCCTCCTCTTCCTCCTCCTCCTCACACGCTTTGCCCTCCTCACTCTGCCCCTCGCCATCTTGGGACTTTCTTTCATATTCAAATTAAAAGTCAGGTTCAGCAGATTTACTCAGACATAATATAGCACACAATGTCTAGTTAGGACGAACAAAAGCAGTGACTTGTGGCGTCTGGAACGAATATGACACAAGAAAATAATATAAAACTGTTAGAATCGCAGATTGCAACAAGGAAAGTGTACCGAGCGAAAGTCAAGTTTATTCCAGTGAGTTTCTTCTTATTTTTCGTTATTACTTTTTATATCTAAGGGGGCATAAGGATCTACTTGCGTTTGTATATTGCATTTACTTTACAATTGATTTATTCTGGGAGAAGAAAAAAGAAATTCTCATCTCTGGCCCTATGTTGGCAGTCGACTCCCGCACACATCCCGCACTGTTCCGTCTTCAGATACCGTCGGTGTGGCATTAAATTACTCCATTTTCCAAAGCGAGTGTGAAACCCGCGGTCTTTATCTTGCGGGAATCCGGTGTGAAATCACGTATATATTTTCTCAGATTGCCCGTTAGAGCTGGAAATGGCGTGATAAAACTAACTCGCGAGGGAATGTTTGTCATACCTGCCGCCAGGGGGAAGTGGGTGTTATTTCACATCTGGCACTGTTACCTCATAATATACGCTCGATATATAGACTTCGCCGGAACTTGACGTTAAAATGATTGGATTTTTATCGCACCTGGTAAATTTAGCGAAGTTAATGAGGGCCGCTGATGTTTATCATGAAGTGAAAGCCTCTTATCTTTGAGGTAAGCAGTCCGGAACGGTATGTTGTGATCTGATATAAAAACAGATGTATCATCCGGCTAGCAAGACCCGACATCAAACAGCTGCACACATGAGTAACGAAACAACATGTGACAAGCCATATGACCGTAGAGTATGTCTCCGTTCGTGGCCAGGGTGAGTGCGGGTGAGGAGTGTGTTATGGGTGGTGCTGTGGGTAGTGTTGTATGGAGGGTGGAGTCTGAGGCTGGCAGAATGTGTGTGATGGATCGTGAAATTAGTGTGTGAGAGGCAATACAGAGTGTGTGGTGGGTGAAGCGTGTCAAAAGAGTGCGGGCTGGGGGCGGAGGGTGCGTGGCATGTTTAGGGAGAAAATGTGGGCTGTTGACGGTGTAGAGTACAAAGGGTACGTGGCAGATAGAGTGCGGGCTGGGTTATTGTAGAGTCCGGAGAGTGCGTCGTGGCTAGAGTGTGTAAGAAGAGTGCGGGGTTGGGGCGGAGTAGAGTGTGGAGGGGCCAAATATAGTGAGGTCGTTAGTGGGTCGAGCGGCCGGTGGTGACAGCCTGATGTATGAAGGCATCCATCATGGCCGGCCAGGCTCCTCCTCCACCACCATCACCACCACCCAGGCTCCTCCACCAACACCACCACCCAGGCTCCTCCACCACCAGCCAGGCTCCACCACCACCACCCAGGCTCCACCATCACCACCACCACCGCCCAGGCTCCGCTACCACCATCACCCACGCTCCTCCACCACCATCACAACCCAGGCTCCTCCTCCACCACCACCACCACCACCCAGGCTCCTCTAACACCATCACCCAGGCTCCACCACCACCACCCAGGCTCCTCCTCCACCACCACCACCATCCCGGCCTCTTCCACTAACACCAACATCCTAGTCTCTTCCACCAAACTTTCTCTGCCACCACTATCACCACCCAATCATCCTCCACCACACTCTCCACCACCACCATCCTAACCTTTTTCACCATCACTACCCGTCTCCTCCAACACTTCCGTCCTAACCTTGTATCTCCACCACTCCCTTCAACACCACCACCACCAACCACACCACAGCACCGTCATCACCAAAGAGATCATCACCTCCTAAACACCATCAAATCGACTACCACCACTGCCACATCTCCCACCAGCTAGTACCCTCACCACCATCACCACCACCATGTTAATCACCATCACTACCCTAATATTACCACTGTCACTATCACCATCACTATGATAATCACCGTCACTACCCCATTATTACACTATAACCATCCCCACACTATCACTATCCCGCATCACAACTACCATCAGTGTCACTATCACCACCATTCCCACCACACCACCTCCACCACTAACACCATCCAACACCTGTGTTTTGCCACCACCTCTGCCAACATTATGACCACCACAACATCAACACAACTTTCAACCTTGGCCTCTGATGTTCTTGCCGTCTCGCATGTTTCCCCAAGACCAAAAAAAAAAACTTGAGGAAATACGGTAAATTGATATGAAGAACATGGCACAAGTCTACACTGCCTCGTAAAACAGTATCTAAAATATCTGAAGACAGAGAATTCAAGACATAAAACACACACGCCATGTCAGTGGACTTTCTTACTTCATGTACAAAAATTCTTACAGACATTTCCAGGATGATTCGTTAAAACTCGATACACAGAGACACAGTTAAATCATCTTCATAAATGTCACTTGTGCAAGTCTCTACTGAAAACTAAATAAGAAATTGAAAATAGAAAATCGTCAAAGATAAATGCACCTGCATATATATATATATATATATATATATATATATATATATATATATATATATATATATATATATATATATATATAATACTGTGGCATGGCAGTAAGAGGGTGTACGAGCGTGTGTGCCTGTGATGGGATTTTGAATTTTGTGAACTGTGCGCAACGTTTGATGAGGCGGATCTCCTCTGTGAAACATGTTGTGTATTGTAAACTTTCAATGAATCAAATCATCTAAATCTCTACTGACGAACGACTACCCCTTCATCATTACACTACCGGACTGATGTAATCACCATATCAACACACACACACACACACACACACACACACACACACACACACACACACACACACATATATATGGAACGAGGTATCCGTTACCACGTGCCCTACGAGCCATGTGTTTCCTGCTCTGTGCCACATATGTCTAGACAAATGACTCAGGCAAGAATGTCGCTGATTGCTGATTGGTCGGAGTCTTGCTTCTGTCACTTCTGTCGAATACCGCTTCTCCCACACAGCTGATAACGTCGGTATTTCCATATGACTAGCGGGAGGGATTTAAGGAATGGGGTGGGGGGGTTGGAGGGGCGGGATTCATGGGATGGGAAGGGGGTCGTGAGGGATGTGAGGTCGTGAGAGCCTGGGATCGCTCATAGGTCGACATGGGACGGATAGACCACAGGATCATAACCTTGTTTGTGACAGGAGGCAGGATAGTTAAGCAGGAGGCACCGCCCTACCCACTCACCCACCCACTAACCCACCACTCGTCTGGGTAAATCCTCAGAAGGAACACCGTGCAATGTGTAGAGAGAATACTGACTTGGAAATTTACCTGCAGTGTGAGTTTTTCTCGGGGAGGGAGGAGGCTAAAATCTAAAACAAAAGATAAAAAAATTAATCTGAATTTTTAAAACTTAAATTTAGAAGATATTTTCTTTCCTGGATTATTCCTATTTAATGATTATGGATCGTGATATACTTGTCTAGCCTTGAGGTGAAGGTTGTGATAGTCTTCACATGCACCACATCTGCTGGTAATTTACTCTTAATGTTTCTACAATTCGACGATAAAAAAGAAAATGTTTGCCCACCTCATTGTTACACCTCATTCCTGTCAATGTCATACTGTTACGTCTGGTTCTTGAGTCACTGTCTGATGAGAGAGAATAAAAATTGTTGTTGAAATTATTCACTGTCATAAAAACGTTTATCTGATATCTTCGGAATCTGACTTTTGTAAAGAGAATTGTTTTAGGTCTCCAGGTCTTTCTTACGATTTTTCTTTTATATCAGAGTGAGGTATCTAGTTTTGTTGGTCCTTTCTGAATCTATTCTAGTTTTTCTTCGATCAAACTTGGTGACCAGAATTAAACACTGCTCCAAAAGAGGTCTAACCGAGGAGTTATAAAGAGTATTGTATCTTTACATCAATGATAATACATCTGGCCATGAAAACTAGCATCCTCTTGGTTTATTATCTCCAGCAAAGTAAAGCCTTTCGTATTTTTGAGGTCATTATTGAAAATCAATCTTTTTTTCTTCATGAACTGCTAAAAATGGTTTAAAGATCCATCACCATTCATGATTAATATATTTCAGAGCCAAAATGAGTGCCATGTCTCTGATCACTTAACCATTACGTTTCTTGCCAAAGTCTTCTTTTGCCTGAATGTGTTACATAATCGTGTCATGGGTAACCTTCGAAAGATCTGAGTGAGAAGCTTTGTAGGCGAGCACCTTGGTAAAGTTGAGGTGTAGCTCTTAATTAGAGGATATGACGGTCGTTGTGTCGGTAGCCAAGATGGATTGTGTGTATTTTCTAAGACTGTCTGATTCCTGCACCAGGATCATTGATAATGAAGAGTCTGAGTCCCAGAACGACACCTTGTGGTACCACTCTTCTTACATTCAGCCAGTCACTCGGTCGCTTTCCTGTCTGGGAACCAGCTCGTTATCCACACACAGACTCGATGCCATATGCCCAGGGCTTTAATTTCACATTACAATCCTTTACTACTTTTCCGATAGTTATTAAAAGGTCTAAATACTTCAATAACATCTGAGAATATTTTGGAATTTCAGTTATTATATATATGACCAAATCATTCTATTAGACTCGTTGGACAGGATCTTTTGTAGGGAATCCATGATGATAATCGCTGGTCTATCATCTTCTGATTATCTGAAGATCTTGTATTCTTGTTTCAAACAATTTTCTAGATCGAGCATTGGCTGAGAGGACGGTGGTTCTAAGTGCATTTTCATTTTATGAAGATTTTTTTTCTTAGTTTTAGTCTTGAAACATTCATTGTCTAGATATACACAGACGAAGCATTACAGTGAGAGTATGGATGAAGGGCACATATCTAGGGGTAGGTGGAGGAGGCCAGTATAGAACGTACAGTGGGTACGGTACATGAACATAGGAGGGTGACAGGTGGGCCCGAGTGGGGCCCAGGGACCTAACACAAAGCAAGTCATACATATATAGAACATGTTGTCAACATTATGATAACAAGTGTTACGTTCATAACCTTCTTATCTTTTACACTCTTCCTTCTCACAGCAATTTCCTGAGTACTTATGGTGATCGGAAATACTATTTGGCGTCTTACTTCCTTCATTACCGTGGGCGACTTATCGTCTGGACCTGGGGATTCATTCATACGTAATTTTTCTATAATCTAAGCAAGTCACATCTCTGCATGTTGTGCTGGTCTAATTCTCATTTTCTTTCTTCATTTTCGTCCTGCTTATGGAATGTTCTGGGAATATCCGAGAGCGAAAACCGAATCGAAATATTTTTCTCTGGTAAAGAAGCCATTTATTTATGATCATTAGTTAAGGAGCCATTTTCGTAAGAAGTTATCTTTCATTCTTTTCTTACTTCCTATTTATTCCATGATTTCTGTAGGGTTTTTCTTCACGTAAGAAATTCATTTTCAAATCCTTTTTCATTCGCTCTGATTCTTTCCCCTGCACTCTCTCTGTTATCATATATATATATATATATATATATATATATATATATATATATATATATATATATATATATATATATAGGGATAGGGGAGAAAGAATACTTCCCACGTATTCCCTGCATGTCGTAGAAGGCGACTAAAAGGGAAGGGAGCGGGAGGCTGGAAATCCTCCTCTCTCCTTTTTTTTTTTTCCAAAAGAAGAAACAGAGAAGGGGGCCAGGTGAGGATATTCCCTCAAAGGCCCAGTCCTCATCCTCTGTCCTTAACGCTACCTCGCTAATGCGGGAAATGGAGATTAGTATAAAAAAAAATATATATATATATATATATATATATATATATATATATATATATATATATATATATATATATATATATATATATATATATATATATATATATATATATATATATATATATATATATATATATATTTTTTTTTTTTTTTTTTTTTTTTTTTTTTTTTTTATACTTTGTCGCTGTCTCCCGCGTTTGCGAGGTAGCGCAAGGAAACAGACGAAAGAAATGGCCCAACCCCCCCCCCCATACACATGTACATACACACGTCCACACACGCAAATATACATACCTACACAGCTTTCCATGGTTTACCCCAGACGCTTCACATGCCTTGATTCAATCCACTGACAGCACGTCAACCCCTGTATACCACATCGCTCCAATTCACTCTATTCCTTGCCCTCCTTTCACCCTCCTGCATGTTCAGGCCCCGATCACACAAAATCCTTTTCACTCCATCTTTCCACCTCCAATTTGGTCTCCCTCTTCTCCTCGTTCCCTCCACCTCCGACACATATATCCTCTTGGTCAATCTTTCCTCACTCATTCTCTCCATGTGCCCAAACCACTTCAAAACACCCTCTTCTGCTCTCTCAACCACGCTCTTTTTATTTCCACACATCTCTCTTACCCTTACGTTACTTACTCGATCAAACCACCTCACACCACACATTGTCCTCAAACATCTCATTTCCAGCACATCCATCCTCCTACGCACAACTCTATCCATAGCCCACGCCTCGCAACCATACAACATTGCTGGAACCACTATTCCTTCAAACATACCCATTTTTGCTTTCCGGGATAATGTTCTCGACTTCCACACATTTTTCAAGGCTCCCAAAATTTTCGCCCCCTCCCCCACCCTATGATCCACTTCCGCTTCCATGGTTCCATCCGCTGACAGATCCACTCCCAGATATCTAAAACACTTCACTTCCTCCAGCCTCTCACCATTCAAACTCACCTCCCAATTGACTTGACCCTCAACCCTACTGTACCTAATAACCTTGCTCTTATTCACATTTACTCTTAACTTTCTTCTTCCACACACTTTACCAAACTCCGTCACCAGCTTCTGCAGTTTCTCACATGAATCCGCCACCAGCGCTGTATCATCAGCGAACAACAACTGACTCACTTCCCAAGCTCTCTCATCCCCAACAGACTTCATACTTGCCCCTCTTTCCAGGACTCTTGCATTTACCTCCTTTACAACCCCATCCATAAACAAATTAAACAACCATGGAGACATCACACACCCCTGCCGCAAACCTATAAAAAATATATATATATATATATATATATTATGGTCATTATGGATGCTGGTCGTTTTTGATGTCCTGGACACACATACACACACACACACACACACACACACACACACACACACACACTATCTTATACTTAATAAAATCATCAATTCCTTAAGTGTCATCCAGCATGGAACATCGCTATCACTGTTCTTTCTCATCTTTTCAGGGAAGTAGAGACTATATCTTGAGGTTACTCTACGAGTCGTCAACAGTGACAACATGTAAAAGCCTAATTCAGTTTACATTACGTGTGCGTTGGCGCATTTCATCGATGTGTACTGAAGGTAATGTGGCACGGGGGAGTGAGAGAGGGTCATAAGGTTAAAGGGGTCGTTGTGGGGGTCATAGATATAAAGTTAAAGGAGTATTATGAGATGGGGTCGTGAAGGCGTGGGCAGGTGGTCGTAAGGGGAAAGGGTCATGAGGAAAGAGTAAGAGGAAGGTGTTACAGGAAATAAGGAGTGAGGGTGGGAGCTGACTGCGAGAGTCGTGCGATAAGGGAGCAAGGGGTGGCAGAAGCCAAGGGAGACAGAGGTCGTTTAGGACATCAAGGGAAGAGCAGATGTCTAGAGAAACACTAACTGATAACGAGATGACTAAAGCAAATGACGGATATAAGATAATATTGTGGCATAAAATGAGGAATCTTGATTGAGACGTTGGTAGATGGGTATAAACCAGAGGAAGAATTATCGGGATAGAATCTCTATATAAGATTTGGTACGATCGTAAACGATATCAGGAGAAAGAAGGTTAGATATCAACCTCTTGAGTACGATGGTACAACCCTTTGTATACGAGAGCTCACCTCCTTAAGTGTCCTGGCTGACCTGTTGATTACGATAACTCAACCCCTTCATTTCGGTAGCTAAACCCTCTGCATATGATGGTTTAACCCCTTGAATACACCGGCTCCACCCTTTAAGTAAGATAACTTTCACTTTTGAGTACGTTGAAAGAAAGTTGGTTGAGAGAAAGAAAAGAGATTGGATGTTTGGAAGAAGGAAAAAACAACGAAGCGGGATTCGAACCATGAACATAGGTCTTCAACACACCTCCCAGTGTGAGCATTTTCTCCTGACGGACCCCACGAAGAGGTCACTACGAGGTAGTCATCATTCATCCACCAATTTCCGTGAAAATAACAGGAATGACAGACACAAAATCCAAATGATCACATGCAATATTCTACGAAGTCCCATCAAAGTGTTTTCCAAGATCCTAAAATCCTAAAACTATAAAAATTCAGACAAATCCCACATATGTAAATATCAATTATATACTTTCAAAATACTCTGGAGAGTATCTTGGATGTGCGGTGATTCTAGGGAAAGACGTTAAGCAAAATGTACGAGTATTGACAACTGAGGATAAAAGTCAACATAAAACCTTGAAACATCAAGACATTGAAGCAAAAAATTAATATTTCCTAAACGATTGAGGATCAAAAGTCTGGTAATAAACACGATTTTATCTGTGTTGAAGACCAATAAATATTCTGATATATATATTATTTTTTTCATATTCACTCTCTGCCAAAACCCTAACTCCTGTGGCACATTATAACAACGTCGTTTACATGATACTAGCAACATCTATCCAGCAATCTATCAACATTCACTTATGTGAAAATTTCATAAAATTTCATGTTTCTTACCGCGAGTGGTGGGTTACTGTGTGACTGCTCCTCCTAGTCTGGTCGTGGTGGAGCGACGTGGCCCCAGGGAGGGAGAGGGTCGTCAGGGCCGGCAAACTGCCAGTTATGTGATTTTCTCTAATTATCTTTCTATCGACACACAACACTTAATGCACCTCTGGATCTTCAGTTCCTTCTCTGGGGGATATGATCACACTACACTAGAATGTATGCAAATAATTACGGTACACTAAAATGTACACATGTTTACGGTACACTTGTATGTATGTGTATAATTACGGTTCACTAAAATGTATGCATATGATTACAGCACACTGGAATGTATGCATATGATTATAGTACACTGGAATGTTTGGATATGATTACAGTACACTATTATGTCCGTATATGATTACAGTACACTAGAATGTTTGTCTATGATTACAGTACACTATTATGTCCGTATATGATTACAGTACACTAGAATTTGCACTGTGAACAACGGCGAACATCGCAACACATCCTACACCAACACCGTCCCAGAAGACACTGGACACTGGTAGTAAGGAATCAAAATATATATATGGCGAAGCGTAACTGCCGTACGGTGGTTAGAGTGTGTTGTTGGTAGTTACGATCGTTGCGTCATCTCACGGGTGCGCTGCCCAACTGAAATGACAACAACAGAGACTGGTAAAATGTCTCACTACCGAAAAGTTGTCAGAAAGTTAAGGGTAATTATAATACTTAAGGTGTTTATTGTAGACTTGATACACTGATTCATCATACCATGAATTGTTTACACGAGTTAACTATGTGTTTTTTATGCTTAATCCTTACACCAACTGCTTGTATATCTTGTCGCACTCACCTTCTTCCTCCATGCACAACCCGGAAAGTGTGTTAATGTAAGATAAATGAAACATTAGCCAATTATCTTGAATGAAAACACAATATTACTCTTTCTTTATATAGCTGTCATTTTCGACACAGCTCTGCATTTAGTACATGCAATGTTTTACGTTCAATAAATTTTATATGCTATTTTGCAATTATCATTGTTGGGGTACACAGTTACATTTGCTTATCGTACTTAAGTCGTTTGCTGTACATAAGTGATATGAGAATGACGTGAATGTATAGGACAACCGACCATATGCGCATTGATCTGAATAGTTATTGCTGGTGACCATTAGCCAGTTGGAATAATTGCAACAAATATTACTACTGCCAATTGTATTTTTCTACATAATGTTTCTATACCTTTTCATATGAATTGATAATGTTACATCTATTACTACCCATGTTATAGGTATGAGGGAATGTCACGTGAAGCACTTGTATGTTCCTAATGAAGTCATCACCCGCTTGTGTTGTCAACAATACATAAACGTTTCAGAAGGACCATTCTTGATGGTCCTATCCCCACCCCCCCATCCCCCCCCGGCGACGCGCGACACAGTTAAAGAAAACAGTCTGTGTTTCTTTAAGTTTCCAGATGTCGCCTTATTGTATGTTGTTTGGTCACACCTCTCCTTCAGACACAAGGGTTCGACGCGGGTTAAATTGACGGATGTTTTGATAAGCATATAATTTCTTTACTCTTACCTTGCTAACATATGACAGCTCATACCTTGCTCACACATGACAGCTCATACCCAGCTAATGTATGCCAGCTTTTATCTTGCCAACATATGACAGCTCTTCCCTCGCTTACGTATGACAGCTCAAAACAATGAGAAGACTTGTACTTACGAAGGTATTGTGAGTCTGTGAGGGACTGATTCTGAGTTTTGATGTAAGTTAGACGAATCTCGTGTGCACTTCTGCCCCATACTGCCGTCACCCTGCACCGAGGAGGATATAGAGTGTGAGTGAGGGCGTACAACCAGGTCACTTAAATTGGGTCGAAAATCCAACCAAATATACTTGGCTGGTGATGCCTTTTGATGAGCACCTTCGTAAGGCTTTGTCTTTCTAGATGTGAACATTTTCGTAATTTGCGGTTCACTGTAAATCAGACAGAGTTCTCCCCTTAAATAGCACGAACGGATCATATATTTTTCTACCCGCAAACTGATACCTTTTGTCTGGTGTGATGCGACTAGCCTTGCCGAGGGTGCTCCATCCCTCCCTCCCTCTCGCTCGGTCACTCTCGCCCTGGTTGGGGGTGGGCGCCCCAAGGAGTGGAGGAGAAGACCTCTGATTACCTGAATTAAGCTGTGTGCTTGCTTTTTTAATTTTGATAGATGTCCTGGTTAATTAGTCCACTGCGAAATTAAAAATCGTTAAGAATTACATAGTGGCTTGTTTTGTTTATTAACATGGGTAGTTTCCCCTGATAGTGGGTTGCGCGCCCTAGCTAGAAATTGCAGATAATTGTGCTGTGTTGCCGTCATTAAAGGATGATGCGGGTGTGCTAGCAGATCTCTCTGACTGTTATTATCATCATGTGTATCATCCCAATTATCATCATCATTTACATAAATTACTAAGACGGTTTTAAAGCAGACCCAATATTTACAAAGGCCGCAGTTGTAGTAACAAGAATAGTATCTTGCTTACATATATATATATATATATATATATATATATATATATATATATATATATATATATATATATAAGTCAGTATATTCCATGTATCCACTGCTCCTATACTATCAAAAGTACTTTTCCACACCCTTTATAAGAAACTTGTTGCTTGATTTCATGTTGTGGCCTTTGGATCGTTCAATGCTTGCTTATATCAAGACCTGTTCTCTTTTGACATCATTGTACAACTTTTAAGAGCTTACAGGTTGTGATCAGGTCACCTCTTACTCTTCTCTTCTGGTACCATCTATGTTGCCCTCCTCTGAATCTTTTCTATTATCATTCTATGTGCTTCTTTAACTGCGTTGACCAAATCTAAGAATTATATTCTAGTTTTGGCCAAGCATAGTAAGTGAGAAGTTTGTGAAATACTTCCTTATCCATCTACGTGAATCCTACTCTGATGTTCGCCAGCAGACAGTGTGGCCTCCAGTGTTCTGCTGGTGCGTGACTTTGGAGAAGTAGGGAGACAGTGACGTCTCCCAAATCTTTCTCACAAACAAATGCCTGCCGTCAATTTCCAGCTAAAAATAATTCACATCGAGGCCCTCCTTCACCGTGTCCCATTCTCATTACTTTACAATTATCCAAATTGATTTTCATCAAATAGGTAACAGACCAACTTTAAGGGATACGTCTAGGTCTCCTTGTAGAATGATGCAATGTCGTGTATACATGTGTGTGGTGTGTGTTCCTTGGTACCTATTTGCACTGTATGGGGAGTGAGATCTACACTCGTGAGGCCCCCATCTTTTGACCACTCTCTTCTGTCTTACAGCCTTTTAAACTTCTTTATGTTGTCCACGTTTCCCACATTCTCTTTCAGGCTATTGCATTGATCCATGGAGCCATTGATCCACGCTATAAGTGTACTTCCTTACATCTTTTTAACAGGTTTCTTGATTTCATTTTATGTCCTCTTTCAAAGAACCATGTACGTTACGTCATCAGTCTGGTTTCAGACCTTAAAGTCTGTGATCGAGTCACTCCTCAGTCTTCTCTCTTCCTCATGTTTTGGGCAAACTTAATGTTTAAGCTCTCATGATTGTTGTTCACTCTGGATATTCTCTATTAGCACTTTGTCTTTCTTCAGATGAGGTAACAATACTTACGAAACATATTCTAGTTTTGGTCTTATGTGGGATATAAACAGTATGTTAAGGTCAATCTTTATTCTTAATAGCTGTTCTCACATTTGCCGGAAGACAGTTAATCTCTTAAAGACTCAGTCAGCACAGAAGAATGATCAGATATCTAATTAAGCTGTTCATTTCATATCGGGGTCTATAAGGGGATTGAATACTCCAGTGGTACACGAAACATATATAGACACATTTTTGAGAACATAAACACATCATTGCAAGCGAACTTCACAGTTTCTTTTTTTTTATAAGCGACTTAAAAGTTTATTTTTAAAGAAAACGGTTATTCCCATGGCTGTTCATAAACAGAGATGAGTGCATCTCTTAAGGGAGGTAAACACCATTTATTCTGGGTCAGTGTCATATGACACCCTGTTGACGCCACTCGACCTGACCTCGGAGTTCGTGTCACCATCCATCAGCGAGGTCATAGGTCATGTTCAGGCTGAGCCGAGCTAACTCAGGTCACCCATGTAAATGAGAATGACCTCGTATTGACGTTCACAAGTCCTTAGTTTTGGCGTGTTAGGTCCGGGTCACTGTGGGATGAGGTGTCATGTGACCTGCCACATACGGAATCACGTGTCATTCACAGGTTGTCGTTATAAGGGGGTTGTAGCGTGCTGGTGGTCATGTCATGTCCGGGATGTCATGCTGTCATACGCAGGCCATCATTTTACAAAATCATAATTGAGTTATATACTGCTTGCTGTAAATACAGCCTCCCATGCGGATGAAGCTGTCATGAACGTGTTGTCATGTCACGCAATGGCTCTCATGGCGTCAAAATTCATTTTTTTTAAATCACTACATAATGTACTTTGCGTCATGCTTGCGTGAAACCCATGAATCTAGTCTCTCAATATTGTTATGGCGTCATTCATGGTATATCTATCTATCTATCTATCTACCTATCTATCTGTCTATATATATATATATATATATATATATATATATATATATATATATATATATATATATATATATGTGTGTGTGTGTGTGTGTGCGTGTGTGTGTGTGTCTGTGTGCGTGTGACATACGGATCATCAAGCTTGTTTTATTTTGTTAGTTGCCATGAGTAACCCCTTGAGCACGACAGCACGACCCTTGAGCACGACAACACGACCCTTGAGCACGACAACACGACCCTTGAGCACGACAACACGACCCTTGAGCACGACAACACGACCCTTGAGCACGACAGCACGACACTTGAGCACGACAGCACAACCCTTGAGCACGACAACACGAACCCTGAGCACGACAACACGACCCTTGAGTATGACGGCACGACCCTTGAACACGACACTACGACCGATGATCCGGATACCACGACCCTTGAGCATAACGATGGTACCATAGTGTATGATGGTTAGAGATCACACCATCATACCCAAGGGTCGTATCGTCGCGCTCAAGGGTCGTACCATCATGCTCAAGGGTCATGCTGTCGTGTTCAAGGGTCGTACCTTCATGTTCAGTGGGACACTATGTTAGCGAGGCACGTCTGCGTCTCCAGGAGGCGCAGAGCTACAGACGCACGACGATGGATGGTTAGGACAACAGCAACAAGAATTCCCCTCAAATGACTCATTCCTTATGTCACTCATACACCACTTTACGCAATGAGGCATTTCCATATAAACTGTTCGTTGTGAGTCATGCAAATTGCATTGCGGTGTGACTTAATGGCCCGGATGTTGTACAGTGGAAGACACACACATGATAATAACAAGTGAACAGGAACAAAGCAATATGTGGTTAGCCTAGTGTATTCCTTGTGCTTTTATGATTATATATATATATATATATATATATATATATATATATATATATATATATATATATATATATATATATATATAAATACATACATAGAGATTTAGAAATTGAAATTGAAATTTATAGTAAGGTGGGAACGCACGGTGGATGTAAGTGGTGGTGGTTCTGCCACTGGCCAACATCTGTGTTTAAAATCATTTTTTTCAGTGTAACAAAAGTGGTTGAGAATGACTAACATTTAGATATCCAATATTCTATTTATGGACATCGATTTTTGTACATCACGTATGTTACTTGATGACCAATTAATGATTGCTGAACCAGCCGATTATTAACCAGTTATTACTGACTGGTCGACTATTGTTAAGCTGGCGATTATTGTTGACCAGCCAATTATCAGTGACCAGCTAATCATTATTGATCATTCGAATGTCAATGACCGGCCAATTACTGAGGAATTGACTATCAACCACCAGCCGATTAATGTCTAGCCGATTATCAATGGTCAGTGATCTGATGCGTAAACAAGTTTCACATATATATATATATATATATATATATATATATATATATATATATATATATATATATATATATATGTTTCTTTCTTTCTTTCATACTGTTCGCCATTTCCCGCGTTAGCGAGGTAGCGTTAAGAACAGAGGACTGGGCCTTTGAGGAAATATCCTCACATGGCCCCCGTCTCTGTTCCTTCTTTTGGAAAATCAAAAAAAAAAAAATGAGAGGGGAAGATTTCCAGCCCCCTGCTCCCTCCCCTTTTAGTCGCCTTCTGCGACACGCAGGGAATACGTGGGAAGTATTCTTTTTCCCCTATCCACAGGGATGGGGAGAATATATATATATATATATATATATATATATTCCAACAATGTTGTATGGTTGCGAGGCGTGGGCTATGGATAGAGTTGTGCGCAGGAGGATGGATGTGCTGGAAATGAGATGTTTGAGGACAATGTGTGGTGTGAGGTGGTTTGATCGAGTAAGTAACGTAAGGGTAAGAGAGATGTGTGGAAATAAAAAGAGCGTGGTTGAGAGAGCAGAAGAGGGTGTTTTGAAATGGTTTGGGCACATGGAGAGAATGAGTGAGGAAAGATTGACCAAGAGGATATATGTGTCGGAGGTGGAGGGAACGAGGAGAAGAGGGAGACCAAATTGGAGGTGGAAAGATGGAGTGAAAAAGATTTTGTGTGATCGGGGCCTGAACATGCAGGAGGGTGAAAGGAGGGCAAGGAATAGAGTGAATTGGAGCGATGTGGTATACAGGGTTTGACGTGCTGTCAGTGGATTGAATCAAGGCATGTGAAGCGTCTGGGGTAAACCATGGAAAGCTGTGTAGGTATGTATATTTGCGTGTGTGGACGTGTGTATGTACATGTGTATGGGGGGGGGGTTGGGCCATTTCTTTCGTCTGTTTCCTTGCGCTACCTCGCAAACGCGGGAGACAGCGACAAAGTATAAAAAAAAAAAAAAAAAAAAAAAAAAAAAAATATATATATATATATATATATATATATATATATATATATATATATATATATATATATATATATATATATATATATATATATATGTGTGTGTGTGTGTGTGTGTGTGTGTGTGATGGGGGAGAGAGAGGGGGGGGGTTCATACCTGGTGATAATGCCGGTGGTAGGAGGTTGCAGGGGTGGATGGTGCCTAGGGGAGGTGTGGGAGGTGTGAGGGGGTGGGGATGAGGGTGGTGGAGGGTCGGGGTAAGTGTCAGGTGCTGGAGTGATCAGGCCAATCCATCACAGGCCCGAGGAAGTGTGGCATTATCGCCTGCAGGGGAGAGGGGAGGAGGGGACGTGATGTGGGAGGTGTGGGGGCGGGGTGATGGTGGGTAGGGGTGGAGGCGTGCGTGAGGTAGGGAGGGGTGAGGGAAGGAACGTTATATATTGCATTACACTGGATGGATTTACTCTGCCATGACTCACACCTCTTGATGCATCGCTGACGTTTACAGCTATTGATGGAAATGGACTCTGGCTCACCCCGCTTAACGCCATCAGCACGACTGTAAGATCTCTGAGCACGACGCTGCGACACTTGAGCACGACAGAAGGATCTTTGAACACGACGTTACGACCTCGGAACACGACGACGCAATCCGTGAGCAGAACATTACGATCTTTGAACACGACGCTATGACTCTTTGACACAACAGAAGGATCTCTGAACACGACGCTGCAATGGTTGGGCTCGACAGCAAGATCTTTGAACACGACAATGCGATCTTTGAGCACGACGTTACGACCCTTGAACACGACAGTGCGATCTTTGAGCACGACGTTACGACCCTTGAGCACGACAGACGATCTTTAAGCACGACAGACGATCTTTCAGCACAATACTACGATCCTTGGGTACGACAGTATGAACTTTGAGCACGATGATACGACCATTAAGCACGATAGTAGGATCTTTGAGCACGATAGCCTGACTCACTTTTGACCAGAGGCCTTGAAGACCAAGTCAAAGGACAGCCATCATCGTACTCGACGTCAACTCATTGTTTTTCATGAGCAGAAGATGGAGGAGGGTCTGATTCATTGCTATGTATCTAGATTTTAGCTTTGTCTCGTCTAAAATGATAATTTGATTATTTACCAATCATCACCACGAAAGACAAACCTCGAAACTCAAGCCATAGATATGTTGGGAAGGAACATGTGGAAGAATTTCGACACAAAGCTAAGAGATCTCCCCGTCGAAAATGTACACAGATTCCACCCCAACACCATCTTCAGTACACCCCATACGCACACGAGACATGTACGTTGATTTCAGCCCTACACTGCATCTTTTAAACCCCATACGCACATGTATGACCCTTAAATGCAAGCATGTACAGATGCTCAAACACTCACATGTGCACCATATACATGGCAAGAAAAGCCGGTCTAAACAAGACCTTGCTACAGACGAAAGCACACATGGGCTGTCACCCAAAACAAATATATTTCTAGCAGAGACATAAACGTATCAGCAGCTGAGGAGTTCGTCACGACTCAAAACAAACAAGCATCATTATCCCAAAGCAAACACCAGCCTCGACCTCCATAAAAGCCATCACGACCTCACAAACATGTACACCATCCTCCAGAAAAACCATATACCCTTCACGAAGGTCTCTCTCTCTCTCTCTCTCTCTCTCTCTCTCTCTCTCTCTCTCTCTCTCTCTCTCTCTCTCTCTCTCTCTCTCTCTCTCTCTCTCTCTCTCTCTCTCTCTCTCTCTCAACCACCAGCTTATCATTCCTCAATCTCTACCCCAAAAAGTACATATATATATATATATATATATATATATATATATATATATATATATATATATATATATATATATATATATATATATATATATATATATATATATATATATATATATATATATCCCTGTCTCTCCCGTAAACACTATTAGAGTGATCTCTCTACCACCCGTCACATGAAAACTCATGTATCTCTTCCTCCAGCTTTGCACTGACATCTCTCTGTTTCCTCCATCAGGAGGAGTACCTCCTCCTTATTCTGCTTCCTCCATCAGGAGGAGAACCTCCTCCCTCCTGATGGAGGGACCATGTTCAAACGAGGAACTCTTCATGTCGTCGACGGATGCGACAGCTGGATGCAGAGAACGCACGAAGCAGGCGGGGCCTGGAGATGGATGAGGCTATGGATCACCCACACGCCTCTCAACACGCCACCCACACGCCACCCATCACCCACACCATGGTCAACGCATCACTCACGCCTGACACGCCCTGTCAGAGCTGTCGCCCACACCACGACGCGCCAGACTTTGGTGTCAAGGGAAGGAGAGAAAGGCTTGGCACTTGTATCTAAATGTGTTTGTGTCGTTACCTTTTTACACTCTCTCTCTCTCTCTCTCTCTCTCTCTCTCTCTCTCTCTCTCTCTCTCTCTCTCTCTCTCTCTCTCTCTCTCTCTCTCTCTCTCTCTCTCTCTCTCTCATCGCCTGCCTGTAGCAGATCACATCATGTAGAATGAATGCAAATATATACCTCTGAATCACACGTACGTCGGCAGAGATACGGCTGGAATGTAGTTCAATAAACGTATGGGTCAGGAGAGTTAAGGTTAGGTAATAAGGATACCTGAAGGTTATTGGTCCTGCTGAGACATTGCAACGTAGATCAATCTAACCTTTGTTATGTTGTGCTACTTGCTGTGGGGGATGATAGATGCATTGTTGCACTACGGTGTGAACTTGACCACAGTTCATATGCGACCCAATGTCGCTCTGGACATGCATGCACGTATTCTTTTCCTAGGAATGACCCCTTCCCTCCCCCTCCTTTTTTTGGTTTTTGTTTTTTTATGCTCTTGCAGCGCCTAGGAAGTCAGCCAGATCCACTGACTGGGGTGCACGTTGGTCGTGAAGGAGCGTAAGTGTTCAGTGTCTTGAGTGTGGACGTTGTATCTTGGACTCGTGTGGTATGATGATACCTTGTGTGTAGTGTTGACGAAGATGGATGGCGTCCAGGTCACGTTCAGGGAAATATGACTCGTACTTGTTTGGGAAGTATAACTTCAGATGGACGTGCGATTGGTTGAATGTAATTCAAGCAAGATTGGGTTGGTAAAGATTGAGGGGGGAGGATGATTATTTAGTGTTTATCAAGTCATTACTGTATGTGGATAAGGTTTGTTGGAGATATGTGTGCTGGGATGAGGGATATATAAGTATAGATTGCTTAAGTGTAAGATTGATGATTTGTGCCTGTAACCCCGGCAAATCTATAGTGCAACCCATGCTCATGCTGTGAGCGGCAGCGCAAAAGGAGTACAAGGGTCAGAAAGGGTCGTAGTCAGGCCCCAATGGGATGATATTACATATTAGGATGTTACAATTCATAACAGGTGCTTCATTAAATACATTACATAGTTTCATATGGTAAGTTTTACCGCCTAGATGGAGAATGTAGATACAAATTTAAAATTTCAGGTATCTTGTTATCAACAATGAAATGTAAGAGGGGTAATTGTTCATCTATTTCTGTGTGGAGATGGGTGAATGGTTATGAAGGGGTTGAGGAAAATACCAGGTATAGTGAGATGACTTTGTATTACGTTGTGCAGGTGTTGGTGGAGTGTTTGTTCTTGCTATGTTATGATCTTATTCTGAGTGCTCTGGTTTGTGTGGTTTAGTCCTTTTTATGATTGTTTCTGGAAGCGTGGGTGATGAGGCAGGAGAGGCAGGATCAACGGCGGAGCGGATGCAGGATTTTTTTGCCTCTTCGAAACTGGTCCTAGTAAGAGCCACAAGGACGTTGAGTTCGTTCATAGCATTTGAAGTGATATTGATGTATGTATGAATATCATGTGTAACGCACTTTACGGCTGGTAATTTACTGAATGAGAATGGTAGAGTGTTCAGGGTGGCATGTTACCAGGAGTTAACAGAGTGACAATGGATTACTGTGAGGCAATGACCGGAGTACATGATGTGGACTTGCATGTCTACTGTTGCTTTTCTAGTGTCGGGATGCTGTTAATGTAATTGTGAGTTCGTCCGCATATAACAGAACGTTCTCACTGTGATTTGCTTGGGGTAGAGGGAGGTCATGCAAGAAGAGAGTACAAAGGATTGGATAAAGAACTTTTCTTTAAGGGGATCAACTGTAGTGATCCCTGTGTGGATGACTCTTGCTTAACAACCAAATGTGAAATTGGCAAACCAATTTTTGTCATTTTTATGTAGGATAGTGTCCAGCATATATCATGTAAGGATATGATGGAGGATAGTGCCCAGTATATATTGTGTGAGGATATGATGAAAGAAAGTTTTAAATGCTTTGTTGATGTCTTTTGCCTTTCGTACTGTGAGGGAGGGAGAGCGCTGATGGCCACAAAGCTAACAAAAATGATTTTGTATCAAGTTTTGTATTGTAGTGGAATGTTTAGGTTTGAAACTCTACTGGTTGAGTGAGGGTAAAATGCTATATTGGACTCACTGTAGATAAGTATTATCAGGAGTCTGGATAATAATGATAACAGTAACATAGGACGGTAGGAGGAAGGTGAAGTGTGGTTTCAAAGGAACTTCGGTTTACAGCCAGAAATGCTTGATGTCAGTAAATACCTGGAGTGTTTCTTGACAGGTGTTTTGAGGAGATGTTGTCATGACGACGGGACACGTTGTAGAGAAGCTCATCAGGAATTGTAGTTTTGAGGTTTTCATCCCGCAAGAACTGATACAGGCTGGCGACAGTTCTCTCGACCCCGCTTCGTCTACGTATGTCTAGACAATAAATATTCTAAAACTAAAATGCTCACGCCAGGACCACCCGCAACCCTTCATAAAGGATTAAACCCTTTCATAAACGATTACACAACGCTCTAGACATGCGGCAGCCATTCAGACACCACTTCCAGGAAGAACCCAAACCCCAACAATTCCTGCAAAAAACACCCAAGAAACTCCTGTATAAAGCACACAATCCTGCCAGGCAAAAACAAGCACTACTACCCATCAGAACCTCATTCATCCATCAGAACCCCATTCATCCATCAGAACCCCATTCATCCATCAGAACCCCATTCATCCATCAGAATCCCTTTTACATACATTGAATATCATATGGTTAAGCATCAACATCTTCATACATAAACACACAGATCTACTGAACGTACTCCAAAAACTCAAAAGACACACAGCCCTCATCCGAGGATCCAGACCCACACTCACATCCACCCTTCCTCCATTTTAAGCTACACACGACCCTGAGGCAAGACAAACGACACACACAAGGTGGCAGACTCATAGCATTAGTCCACTACTATAACTCGTTTGCTGACACTACTCAACACACAAAACAAGTCACAAATAACGACAATGCTTTAGAAATCTCATCAAAGATGAAACTACAATGTGTCAACATTAACACTGTCAAAAATTATATATATATATATATATATATATATATATATATATATATATATATATATATATATATATATATATATATATATATATATATATATATATATATATATCCTCAAACACCTACTCCTCCAGGTACACTTCCAACTACAAAACCTAACCTAATCTATCTAGCACACACAATACTTTTCTATGAGGAGATTTTAGCGCCCAGATTTCTGCTTACAATACAGGCATACGGACGTAACTCAAGTTTTCCCCACACGTCGCAAATCTCAGAAAGCAAGAAGATGCACACACCATCAGCTCAGATAACACAAGTGAGCGAATTCTGTACAGCATCATCACAACTTGATAAATGAAAAGACAACAGCAAACTGGTATCTTTACCTCAATCCCATGAACTGCTATCCGTCACCCAACCCATGGGAACGATAGGGAAAATTCACACTGTCCACACCAACCCGACTTACCGCACACGAACCCCAGCACAACACCATACTATCTCCCAGAGAACTTACAAATATACTCAATGAACATTGATATAAAATCATCCACAACTCCACCACGTCCTTGACAAGATAGTCATGCATATCCTACACAACATTATCTCCTGCGACACAAATGTTCTCTCACACTAACCTACCACTGACACTCATCACTCAGTAAGAACCCGGCATAATTCCCAGCAGCTGACCTTGGCAATATATCAGACTTTCACATACTACACTTCAGCTCATTGGCAATGGCAGCCCAACCACTTACCGATATCTTCAGCCAATCTTGGCCACAAAACAGACACTCACTTACCTGAAATTTTACCATCACAGTAACCCATTCTGAAATCCTTAAAACCATCCATATCCTATCCTCTCATCCTCCCATATCAGTGATATAATCAACAACCAAACTCCTCTGAAAACTAACTCACGCAAGAATCAACCAAAACATCCCACTTTCTCGTCATCCCAGACACCCCACATCCACACAACACATTCTGGATAGTTTTAGCCGAGCACAGACTCCCCTCCCACACGGCACTAATGGCAAGAGACATCAACAAAGCATTCAACACCGTCCTTCAACACATTCTCATACACACCCTCCATAAATATGAGAAAAAAACGGTCGGCCAACCTCATAGCCGACCGCTAAGCCAGACTCATCCACAAAGAACACACGTCTAAAACTCTCAAAGCTCTGCACAGGAATCCTTCTTTAGCTTCTTAATGACCTCCCTCCGCCCTCTACACCCACCCTCCCCCTGCAAAATGCTATGTGAACGTCTCCTCACATGCAGACGACCTCACATTTCCATTAAGGTCCTACACAAACAACAGTAAACGTGCTGCACCACATCACGCAATCATAACACTGGCTTGCAAAAAGACATGATGTCTGCAACCTCACAGAAACCCTCTGATACCCTCTTAACCTCTGCCAGACAGGAATCCTTCACCGTTACATCATTCTGAATGATCAGTCAACTCCCGCTCTACAACCACCAGCTACATTCTGCATCACGTACAACAACACACACACACACACACACACACACACACACACACACACACACACACACACACACACACACACACACACACACACACACACACACACACACACACACGGCGTTCATTCCCCATATCTGAAACATCAACAAGAGGTCCACAAAGATACTAATGACTCAGAACACTCACTGGCGCTAGTTTCGGGGAAGAACAAGAACGTCTCAGTATCCTATACAGATAACATACCTAATCCACTCTAATGTACGCCCCCAGCTGCCGGGTCATCCACAGTTCTGAAAACCAAACATAGCTATATTAGAAACTGCCCAAAACAATAAACTAAGAACAATTACCGGTTGCTTAGCAACCACGAACATCCATCACCTGCACAACGAAACAATAGCACTACAATACAATACCCAGTGAACACAACACCACGGCGATGACCCCCTCCCTCACTTTTCAGTCACCTTTGCTTGCATATACCAGCTTATACAACATAAACTACGATGAGAAAACCTTAATCACACCAATAGGACTCGACTAACATTAAAGGAAATCCCAACCTCAAACTCCAATCCAATACTTATAACTAGTCTAAAACTACACTCCCCAGACAAACACGGGACACACTTTCACATCCATGCTCTGGACATCACCCATCTCTTCAACATTATAAGCATCGATTCGATACATCACGCGACCTCTAGCGTCCAGATTGCATCTATCACTCTGGTGACACCACACACCCATCCCAGACGAACGTACATCGTCAGTGACCTGTGACTTGTGGCTGTGAGCAATGGACGTGGCTGACTTCTCGAATGCTGCGAAGAGTTCTGCAGTTTCAATATATATATATATATATATATATATATATATATATATATATATATATATATATATATATATATATATATATGTTGCGGGGCTCCTGAATCTTCAGTGATGCAGTACACTCTGTAACATACATACATACATGCATGCATGCGTGTATGCATTCATACATACATACATACATGCATACATGCATATATGCATGTACTGATGTACCCACAATACAATTATTCATATATCCAGAGTAACACACGATTATCTTTGTAATAATACCTGTGTGTTTTACAATGTCATAAACTTGCACATTATTCCCCTCATAACTGTCGTAATAACTAACAACTAATAACTCTGTAATAATCTTAATGCAACAAACTACAAATGACTGCATGTTTCACTAGCGGAAGTAATTACATGAGTTAAGTGGCCCACACGTTGCAACATATCGTCGATGATTCCACACGAAGGAACATGGGTTCGAATCCTCATTCATACATAATGAACGCCAGATGAATCATGCATACTGGAGTAACTAAAGATATAGTGTTCATCACAGATAATTTCATCCATTAACACCCCTTGACTACATGCATATAAAGATAATATCTCTGAAAACTTGTCTTACTTTTGCAAGTATCTTTTATCAGGGAATTCGTCCTGAAATTTTCCTTATACTTTACTCGATAGATAAGCGCCTTTCCCTCACACGACAACACATGGCCACCTTTTCCTGGCACAGTAGATAGACAGCCTCCCGTTCTCTCACGCTGAATCATACACCTCCTCCCACACATCAGATACTCTAACCTCACTTCTGACTCGACTCGTGGAAGTGCGCGTTTGCCTGCTCCTTCCCATAGCTTATGTGTGTACACTGGACATTCGAGGATTGGCTGTTATGATTCCATTTTTTCCCACTCTAACAACTAAGTCGTAGGATTTTTTCCTTCTATTGTCTTTCCCTCTTCATTTAACCTTTTTTACTTTGAGAATCAAGTCTACAAACATCTGTGGAAATCTGGTCAGTTTCTGCTTTCTTTCTCTTTAACATTTTTTCTTTCAGCCGAGATGGCTTTGACTGGGGAATGTGAGTTGCCTGAGCAATATCGGTCACTACATTAAAAAAAAGAAGTAAGCACTCTCCTCTTGCGTTCTACACCTAACCTCTCTTACGCACGTTAGATTCTACACACACTACCACAGAGCAGTCTACAATATGCCTTCCCCATCCGCTACACTTTCCCATCCCCAGCCCGTGCACACTACCCTCTACACCTTCTGCGTCAGATACACTACGTTGTACACACTCTTTTCTTTCACGCTACACCCTCATACCCGACACACTATTTATTCCCGCGCCCATATATTCCCCTCTACGCCCTGCCTCTCACACATGGTCTACGGCAACCCTTTCCGAGCTTCTGAATGTTGTCGATCCGATAACAGATTCGTTGAGCGACTAAGTACATCCTTAATGAGGTGGACGGGCCTAATGATGATCATGATCATCAGATCATAGTTTCTCATCCTATTATATGAAGAATGGAAACTTGTTCTGCCTCTCCTTTATGATACATACGATCAACTATTCAAACTGTTAAAGTTATAATCTTTTTTTAACCCCTAGGATTCTGTCGATGCCCTGTCGACCCCCCCTGTCGACCCCCTGTTGACCTCTTGCAAAATTCCATCAACCACTGGGGTCCTACAGCGACCTCTCTGGGAACCATTAGTCTACACTTGTGCGTCTTTCGTAATAATATGATGTACACATTTCACTCACATTTTCCCTTTACTCTCCCAGCCGTCACTCTCACATCTTTTCCTCTCTCATTCCCTACCCACCATTTGAACACCTAGGTGTTACATTAGCCAGTAAATCATCATCAAAATAACCTTGCATGGTCTGTCACGCCGCCACCCACCTTCCCTTTGAGTAACGTAACGCTCGTAACACGTACAGTAACAGAAGCGAACCAGGTTAGTTAGCCCTGTCACATGAGGCATTGATAACAGGGATCCCCAAAGAACTTGTCATGGTAAGTCCAACACCTTCCACACACACGACATTATCACTCTCTCCTCTCCACTGCTCTCCTTCCTCCCACACCAGGGGAAGGTTTAGTACGGTTAGCAGTCTCATCCCTCCACCCTACCAGTATACTTACTCTCTCTGGTCAAGGAACATCAACATATTCCCTGTGACCTCAGCTTCAGCTCGATGATTCTCGCTAGAGCGGTTCGCTATGCAGCCGGGACCAGTGGTAGCGAGAGCACCTTTTGATGTACCTGGTTTAATTACAGGTGTGTTGCAGGCTGTCTTCCGCCTAATGAAAGGGGTAAAAAGAGGAGAAACAACTTGTCAAGATCCAGACAACAGCTGCTTAGGTAACAGGTGAGAGCAGACAAGAAACACGTTTGATTACAATAATTATTGTCAGGAAAAATAATCATAGGCAAAGCACAAAATCCTGTAATATATATATATATATATATATATATATATATATATATATATATATATATATATATATATATATATATATATATATATATTTATATATATATATATATATATATATATATATATATATATATATATATATATATATATATATATATATATATATATATGTGTGTGTGTGTGTGTGTCTGTGTGTAGATATAGTCATGAATAAATAGGTGCAAAATAATAATTGTATGTTATCATTCTTAGATTGCATGATCCATAGTGATAGAAGCATGTCTAAGTTTAGCATACACAGAAAACCCACCAATGTTTGTTCATATATTTATATTACTCAGCTCAACACGACAGAGTTAGATCATCATTCCAGTCGATGTTCCTTAGAGCATTACGTACATGCAGTCCGGTATTCATTGATGATGAGTTTGAGAAGATATATTCTATTTGATCCAAATCAAAGTATCCCAGATCTTTCATTGATGAATCCCTTAAGTTGGCAAAGAAATCATTTTATAGTGTTAAATCCAAACCTCCCCTTGATACCAAGAATCTTTTAGTTCTCCCTTTTAGTAATAATTTTACATTACTTCCCATGTTGCTTAAATCTTTTAATGTAAATGTAGCCTTCAGCAATAACAGTGTTGTAAAGAACCTCTTAAAAACTTGCTAGAAAATTCTACTGGCTGTGTTTACACAATAACTTGTAAAAATTGTGATATGTTTCATGCTGGGCAGACTGGTAAGGATCTTTATGTTAAACTTAAGCAACATAGATATAGTATAAGAACATGGACAAGAATCAATATATATATATATATATATATATATATATATATATATATATATATATATATATATATATATATATATATATATATATATATAAATGTACCATACGGTTTCAAAAAACCATATATATACACACATGCACAACCTGCAGCTTCCGTGGTGCAGTGGTTCGCGTTGCAACTTGACAGTCACACGTCCCGGGTTGCAGTTCCGGAACAGGGTATCTGGCTCACAGCCAACCCAGCTGTTCCTCTTCTCCTTTGGGGTTGGTCGATGAGTAGGAACGGGGTGTAAACTTGGGTGTTTATTATGCATACATAATGTTGATATATAGTATACAAGCGAGGTTAAGCGACGGGGCAAAAGGGGGTAAAACTCTCCTCCCATCAAAGAAAGAAAGAAAGAAAGAAACATACACACACACTCACACACACACACACACACACACACACACACACACACACACCATGTGCACTAACCGAAACATACACACCCTAGTATTCTGGAATACAGATAAATAATCGTTCATACATGTATGTATGTCCTCTATGACAGCTGCATACGGTTACAAAATACAAATGTATTACCCACCTTTGAGTCCCAGTCCATAAATTTTCGTAGTTTTCTGCCGTGATGTATATGTTATATCATGATATATCTCTAGCATACCTGCCGCACATACTCAGTGGTGGTCGGTCATGGCTGACGAAGGGTAACAATTGATTCATCCTCACTACTGACAGACTCACAAGAGTCACTTCCTCAAACTATAGTAAACCTGATTTTTCTATACGTTAAAAGAACATGAGGCAAAAAACATATGCTACATATAAGCTGACTAGAAAATACATAAACATATGAAACACATAAACTATATACCATTAATAAATCTATTGTTATCTTTGCTTGTCATAGAAGGCGATTAAGAGGAGCGGGAGAGTGGGGTTGGAAACACTTCCTCTCTTTCTTGTGCTTCAATTTCTGAAAGTTGGAACAGAAGGAGCCAAGCGAGGAGTGATAATGCTCGTCGGAGCATCATGCTAGGGTGTCTGGATGTGTATGGATGTGACCAAGTTGGAGTGGATGATACTGCATATGAAGTACTCAATAGAGGAGATGACAGTGATGACGATTGAGGTGGCAGTGATGACGATTGAGGTGGCAGTGATGACGATTGAGATGACAGTAATGAAGATTGGGTAGTTAGGATTTTCAGTGTGTGTATGACTCTCGGTGAGGTGGCTGAGAGTTGGTAGAATGCCTATATAGTTCCTCTGTATAGAGGCCCGGGGAACAAAGGTGAATGATCATGTTACAGAGCCATAAGTGTGTTGACTGTATCTGAATAGTTGTTTGGGAGAATGATACCAAAGGGGGACGGTGGCATGCGGAGAGTATCAGACTGAAGGTGGAAAATATACCAGCAAACTTAAGAATGACAAGAAAAATTGTTGTAGAAGAACGTAAATGGTGTGAGGAGAACAGAACAAGTGATAGCATCAGTGGAGGGGCACATGGGGAAGTGGTAACAGAAAGAGGAGGTGAAGAGGAGATGCAGGGAGTATCCTGAAGACTGTTGAATGCTGTCACTGACAGAGTGGCCGACGTCGCGGCTTTTGGACATGGCTACTAGTACGCGAAGTGAGAGAGTCGTGGCAAGTGATATGATGAAAAGACAGAAGGTGATGAGAGCCATGCGTAGGATGAAGTATGGCAAGGCGACTGTAGTGGATTACCGCTACCATAACTGAATTGCTTGAGAAAGAGGTGACTCTGTTTTGGAAAGGTTAGCATTCTCATGATATGTACGGCTTATGTTGAGGTGCATGAGAATTTACGGAATGCCTGTGTAGTGCCATCGTGTGTGTGTATATATATATATATATATATATATATATATATATATATATATATATATATATATATATATATATATATATATATATATATATATATATATATATATATATATATATATATATATATATACACATGTATATATATATATATAATCACATGTTTGTGCACAAAGCAACACCAGTACACTCACATACTGTACACACATAAGCAAAAACATAATTCCAAGCAAAAAACTCACACAGGCACACAAATATAAATCCACACATAACCAAAGACAAAAATAACACACACACACACACACACACACACACACACACACACACACACACACACACACGTGCAGGCTCATATCTTGTGGGAGTCACACCACAACATTTAACCCTTTTACCATCCAAAGTGACTCACTTACGCACATTACGTAAACAACAATATTTGTGGATTAGCCAGAGAGAGAGAGAGAGAGAGAGAGAGAGAGAGAGAGAGAGAGAGAGAGAGAGAGAGAGAGAGAGAGAGAGAGAGAGAGAGGAAGGGGGGCCGTGAATGCATGCAACAAAGCAGTTTGGTCGGACCTCTGACAGCAGCCCGTAATCATGGGTGGCCATTGCCCATCAGTTTATTATGAGGGATACACAACGAGGAGGCCACGTTTAAACTAGGGGGTCTAGATAGCAGATGGGATTTATTTAGGGTTATGGTATAAAGAGGAAGACATAAAGAACCCCAACTGCAAGCTGGCGTTGGTGGTGGGGAGTGAGAGAGGGAGGAGCTAGGCTATCCATCATAATTATGATACGCTATGGTAAGAAAGGCCAGTATGTTGAAAAGTTGTTTTGCTTAGCCTGGGTGAATTTTGCTGTGTTAGTTTTTCTCCCATCTTTTTTTTTTTTGGTTAGGTTTGGCATTTCTTGGTGTGCTATGTTATTTTCTGTGCAAAATATATAGAGGGATATATCAAGAGCTCTTCCATGCTATTTTTTTTTTTTTTTTAAGATATACCGTTATGGAGTTGATAATTTCTTCATCGTCCTGAGTTATTAGTTAGTATCATCGTTTTTTTCTAGGAAGTTTTTATAGCATCTGTGGTGACGTCACTCGTGTCGCCTACTGTGAATCACGCAGGCCTGGAGGACGAGTCAGACTGGACGGGAGACTCACGATTAAACCAGGTACTCGTCTTTCCCCATCCTGGCTCGTCGACAGATACCCGGGTACCTGGCGTGAGTTGTAGACGACGTAGATGTAGACAAGACGTCCTCAGAGGGCGTGGCTGCCCCACCGTGAAGGAGGGTCATCATTATTCCTGTATTTAACAAGGATGGATCACGGTGAAGCACCTCCTCCAACCACAGCTCTAGTTAGGGTCATCCATGCCATACGTCCCATGGTTTTCACAGGCACAATGCCCAAGGTATGGACTATAAGGAAAATAATGACATTTCCAATTAGCATATCTTTTTGAATCATCGTTGTTTTTCGGAATATTATACACGTCTGTCTTGTTATAGCGTCAGCTTCCCATTATTAGGAGCGATGGCTTTATGGAAAAATGAAGAAGACCAAACTACATATACTACATACATACCAGTAGCAGAAGTGAGATTGCATTAAGACCTATATTATATTCGTTATGTTTATAGCTAAGCTCCAACAGCTGACTCTTTCCGTAGCCCTACAGGTAAGCTCCAACAGCTAACTACTCTAACCGTCGTCCTGTAGACTGGCTCCAACACCTGACTTTCATCATAAGCTCCAGCAGAGTGCTGGAGAAAGAACTGCACCTTGGGGAAGTCTATTGTAGAGTTATGCAGTAGTAGAGGTGAAGCCATTTGTGAGTGACTGGTATGGCAGCCATTTATGTAACTGGTTACTACTTTGTGTCATTATTGTGGATGGTGGAGCCAATTATTTTTTGTGACGATATATCGGGGGGAAGAACTGTGTTAAATTATTTGTTGATGTCTGTTGCCCCTGGTACTGTGTGGAAGGGGGGTTGTTGGTCGGTTGAATCCATCAAGGATATTTTATGTGAGCTCAATATCTAGTGTGGAGGTGGAGTGTTTGGGGTCTGAAGCTATGCTGTGTGGGTGAGAATGGAGTGTTATATTTGATTCTGTTGTGGATCATTAATTCTCAGAGTTTTGATGCTGAGGATAGAGTGAGATGGAGATGTAGGAGGCGGGGAAATGGGAGGTTTGGAAGGTTTCTTGGCTTGGTATTATGTTGGCAAAGTAAGACGAAGTGCGGGCAAATCGTCTGATGTGGATGGGAACGCAGTTGAATTTCCTAAGAAATAGGATGCTTGTGTTGGTGACTGTTTACTAAGGATGTATGTGTGGCTAGTGGCCAAGTGCCTGAGGATTAGAGGAATGCCTATAAAATGCCACTATATAAGGGTAAAGGACACAAAAGTATAATTTTAATTGTAGTTAGTAAGTAACTGGTGATTAAGAAGGTAGTGGCATTCACAGAGCTTCAGACTCAATTGAAAAAAATTGTCGCTTCATGAATGTTAGAAGATGTGTTGATCAAGTGTTTGTTTGTTCCCTGCGCGTCGTAGGTGACTGAAAGGGACGGGAGCTGGGGCCTAGAAGCTCTCCCTAACATGTACTCTGAATTTCTAAAATTGAAACAGAAGAGTGAACATTGTGAGCAGCGATCATCCTCCTCGAAGGCTTAGGCTAAGGTGTTTGAATGTGTGTGTGGATGTAACCAAGATGAGAAGAAGGGAGAGATGGATACAGTGTTGAGGAATATGTATGATTTTGTAGATCAATTTGGTCGTGTTACACATCCATGTCATTCACATGTCACTTATGTACAGCAGACGACATGTGTACAATAAGCTAAATGCTCCTTACAAATAACTGTGTACACCAACAATGATGATTGCAAAGTTGCATACACAATTTGTTGTATGCAAACATCGCATGTACTGCTACATGCAGAGCTGTGTGGGAAATGACAACTATATAAACAAAGAATTATGATGTGCTTTTATTAAAGATAATTGGTCAGTGTTACTTTTATCGCACATTAACAACTTGAGGTCAGGTTATGTATGTAGGAAAAAGGTGAGTGTGGCAAGATATATGAGAAGGTATGTGGAACAAACGTCAAGGAACACGTAATTAAGGTGTGTAAACCATTCTTGATATCATTAACGAACGTGTTAACAACTCTAAAGTAGATATTTTGGGTATCATAATTACCCCTAATTTTCTAATTGTTATTTTCGGCAGTGAGAGATTTTACTAATTTCTGGGGTTGTCATCTTTAGTTGGGCATCACACCGTGAGATGACGCCACGATCGTTGCTACCAACCACACTAACACCGCTGTCCTGCAGGTTCAGGGTGTGTGCTGACCACCGCCACTGTTTATGGCGCATATTCTAGTGCACTGTAGCTCTATGCAAACATTCCGGTGTGCAGTGATTATATGCATACTTACCAATATACTGTAATCATGTGCATACATTCCAGTGTACTGTAATCATATGCATACATTTTAGTGAACCGTAATTATACACATACATACAAGTGTACCGTAAACATGTGTACATTCTAGTGTACCGTAATTATTTGCATACATTCTAGTGTAGTGTGATTATATACCCCAGAGAAGGAACTGAAGATCCAGAGGTGCATTAAGTGTTGTGTGTCGATAGAAAGATAATTAGAGAAAATCACATAACTGGCAGTTTGCCGGCCCTGACGACCCCTTCCGTCCCTGGGGCCACGTCGCTCCACCACGACCAGACTAGGAGGAGTAACCCATCACTCGCGGTAAGAAACATGAAATTTTATAATTATTGACGTAAGCGGATGTTGATATAGGGAGAATATAGATGTATTTGGTGCAGGTTATAGAGGAACTATTCCTATAGGGCTCAACTATCGTGTCTCAGTATATCATAGCATTACACTCTCTTAATGTAGCAAAACATTGCTATATTTGGAGAGTTGCATTGCCTTTCCCCAGTTACTCTCAGCTCATCATTCTGCTCAGGAAAAGAACGTTATGAACAAGGATATGAACTGCTAAATGCTGTTCATTCATACCTCTGTAAATTCAGTCAAATTTCAGAATTACTTTCTTCCCATAGTTAAATTCAGTTCATTAGAAATAATTGTGTTTTACCGTTTAATTCTGATTCTGTCAGGTACATTCCAAGTAGGTATCATCCTCGACTGGGATGCCTCTAGTCAATCAGCTGGTTCCCACATTAAAAATATTGACCAATATAAGGCATAAATGATACATATGAAAATCGAAAAATGATCAAATTGTAGGACAGTAAAAATTTTATGCTTTAAACCTACACATGACAGGATTTTAGAGAAATGATATATGTTTCTATATCTTATAGTTATCATCAAAATTTATTGCTTTAGAGAATGTATATATATGACGAGGAGCGTCTACACTAAGCTGTAAAAATCCGTCACCAACGGAGTTATCAGACTAATTTTGTACTTTATAGATAGATGTTATTTCAAAAAGGTAGTCTATCTGATTCTAGAATTAGCATAAAACTATCATTTGTGATACAATTGCAGTGACAGAAGCTATACAAGCCCTCAACTCTTCATTACGATAAAGATATACAGCATACGATTCTTTGAGTCGTTGCTACAATTTTTAGGCGAAAATGTAGTTCAATTACCACCTAAGCCGGGAGCCCTGGGGCATATCATCGCCATGGCAAAGGTCTGTCAGCGTTCATATCCCCCAGCGAACACCACACTGGCTAACTTCAAGCTCGACCAGCAGAGCGCAGCGACCAGCTTGTCATCAGCTCCACTCTAATGGTTAAGGTTCTGTCATTTTGCTGTGAATAACTGAGTTCCGATCAGTTTTTTCATGTTGCAGGCGTGAACGCATCTTATGATTGTAGTATTTCATATCACAATTCAAGGTGTGTATATATATATATATATATATATATATATATATATATATATATATATATATATATATATATATATATATATAGGTTTGCGGCAGGGGTGTGTGATGTCTCCATGGTTGTTTAATTTGTTTATGGATGGGGTTGTTAGGGAGGTAAATGCAAGAGTCCTGGAAAGAGGGGCAAGTATGAAGTCTGTTGGGGATGAGAGAGCTTGGGAAGTGAGTCAGTTGTTGTTCGCTGATGATACAGCGCTGGTGGCTGATTCATGTGAGAAACTGCAGAAGCTGGTGACTGAGTTTGGTAAAGTGTGTGGAAGAAGAAAGTTAAGAGTAAATGTGAATAAGAGCAAGGTTATTAGGTACAGTAGGGTTGAGGGTCAAGTCAATTGGGAGGTGAGTTTGAATGGAGAAAAACTGGAGGAAGTGAAGTGTTTTAGATATCTGGGAGTGGATCTGTCAGCGGATGGAACCATGGAAGCGGAAGTGGATCATAGGGTGGGGGAGGGGGCGAAAATTTTGGGAGCCTTGAAAAATGTGTGGAAGTCGAGAACATTATCTCGGAAAGCAAAAATGGGTATGTTTGAAGGAATAGTGGTTCCAACAATGTTGTATGGTTGCGAGGCGTGGGCTATGGATAGAGTTGTGCGCAGGAGGATGGATGTGCTGGAAATGAGATGTTTGAGGACAATGTGTGGTGTGAGGTGGTTTGATCGAGTAAGTAACGTAAGGGTAAGAGAGATGTGTGGAAATAAAAAGAGCGTGGTTGAGAGAGCAGAAGAGGGTGTTTTGAAATGGTTTGGGCACATGGAGAGAATGAGTGAGGAAAGATTGACCAAGAGGATATATGTGTCGGAGGTGGAGGGAACGAGGAGAAGAGGGAGACCAAATTGGAGGTGGAAAGATGGAGTGAAAAAGATTTTGTGTGATCGGGGCCTGAACATGCAGGAGGGTGAAAGGAGGGCAAGGAATAGAGTGAATTGGAGCGATGTGGTATACAGGGTTTGACGTGCTGTCAGTGGATTGAATCAAGGCATGTGAAGCGTCTGGGGTAAACCATGGAAAGCTGTGTAGGTATGTATATTTGCGTGTGTGGACGTGTGTATGTACATGTGTATGGGGGGGGGGGGGGGGTTGGGCCATTTCTTTCGTCTGTTTCCTTGCGCTACCTCGCAAACGCGGGAGACAGCGACAAAGTATAAAAAAAAAAAAAAAAAAAAAAAAAAAAAAAATATATATATATATATATATATATATATATATATATATATATATATATATATATATATATATATATATATATATATATATTGATATCCTTCTCTGGGGCTTCTTCATAGAGTATGACCATCATTATCATGAGCATGACAGTCATTATCGTGAATATGAACGTCATCATTGCCATAGTACTCCCGCGGGGTCACACATCATACAGCCCTCCCTGCAGCTACCAGAGCTTCCCTCCTGTATCGTCTCTGTATCATGTCTGTAGCGTCTCTGTATCGTCCTTTTTACTGCGTCTGTAACATGTTTGTACCGTCGCTGTACCGTCTCTGTACCGTTTTCGAGGAAGAACAGTTCCGTATCAACTCTGTATGACGTCTGTATCGTGTATCGAGTCTGTACCGTGTTTGTACTGTCTCTTCACTGTATCTATATCATGCCTTTACCGTCGTCACTGTACGATCTGCAATATGACTGAACCCTCTCTGTACCGTCTGCCTGGCAACAGAGCTGCAAAACCCATCCTGGGAAATACCTACATAAATGAATGAATTTTCTTATCACCAGAAACGTTGTTACTCTCCTCACCATACCCTCACCCACCAGCTCTCCTCACCATACCCTCACCCACTAGCTCTCCTCACCATACCCTCACCCACCAGCTCTCCTCACCATACCCTCACCCACCAGCTCTCCTCACCGTACCCTCACCCACCAGCTCTCCTCACCATACCCTCACCCACTAGCTCTCCTCACCATACCCTCACCCACCAGCTCTCCTCACCATACCCTCACCCACCAGCTCTCCTCACCATACCCTCACCCACCAGCTCTCCTCACCGTACCCTCACCCACCAGCTCTCCTCACCGTACCCTCACCCACCAGCTCTCCTCACCGTACCCTCACCCACCAGCTCTCCTCACCATACCCTCACCCACCAGCTCTCCTCACCATACCCTCACCCACCAGCTCTCCTCACCATACCCTCACCCACCAGCTCTCCTCACCATACCCTCACCCACCAGCTCTCCTCACCGTACCCTCACCCACCAGCTCTCCTCACCGTACCCTCACCCACCAGCTCTCCTCACCATACCCTCACCCACCAGCTCTCCTCACCATACCCTCACCCACCAGCTCTCCTCACCATACCCTCACCCACCAGCTCTCCTCACCTTACCCTCACCTACCAGCTCTCCTCACCCAGCCCTCACCCACCAGCTCTCCTCACCCAGCCTCCACACATCAACCCTGACATACGTATAATCAACAGACATTCGTGAGAGGAATGGTTTCCTAAAGCAGTTAGCTCATGATGATTGTACTTTCGCTGGATAATATCGATATCATATGTCGGGCTGTGAATCACATATTCCACGGTCCATAACACATATTAGGATGTGAATCACATATATCACTGTCTATAGCACATATTAGGCTGTGAATCACATATTCCACGGTCCATAACACATATTAGGCTGTGAATCACGTATATCACTGTCCATACTACATATTAGGCTGTGAATCACATATTCCACGGTCCATACCATATAGAAGGCTGTGAATCATGTATTTCACTGTCCATATCACATATGTTGTGAATCATATATATCAGGCTATGAATCACATAGTTCACTACCCGTAGCACATATCAGGTTGTGAATAACATATCTCACTGTCCATGCCATTTATCAGACTGTGACTTACACATATGACCATCCATAGGAATCATCAAGCTGTGACTCACATATTTCACCGTTCATACCACATATTAGCCCGTGAATCACATACTTCCTTCTTCATAACGCAGATCAGACTGCGAATTGCATATTTCACTGTCCATAGCATATATCTAGCTGAGAATCACATATTTCACTGTCCATTGTACATAGCAGGCTTTGAATCACATAGCATATAGAGAGCTGTTAAATACATATTCCATTGCTCATAGCATGTATCAGGCTGCAGACCACATATCTCACTGCCCGCGGCACATATCAGACTGTGACTCACAAAATTTATCGTCTAGCCCAAATCAGTGATGAATCCCATATTTCACTGTCTTCCGGCACTTAATGTCAGGCACTGGGCAAAAAACGCAAGACCAGAAACCTATTACTGCTGGTCTTGTGCAGTGACCTTATGATATGTAAAGTAGAATAGTTTTTCTGAGTTCTAAGTGATCTAGCATTCTAGGAATGCGGATGTGTATGCATGTGTCTGTTTGGCGAGGGTTGTATATTTGAGAGAACGCATTCGTGTATGTGTGTGTGTGTGTGTGTGTGTGTGTGTGTGTGTGTGTGTGTGTGTGTGTGTGTGTGTGTGCGTGTGTGTGTGTTTATCAACATGTGTATCTTTGGTATATACATGTCTATGTTTATGTATAAGTGAATGTGTATAGCACTAGTAAAATAAGTTATTCACAATTATATTCATATCATAACTGGGGAAACAAACAGATGAATACCATCTTTCCTAAGTATGATACAAGATCTCGTAACTGTCACTTCTTGTAACGTTTATATAACATCTTTGTTATCACTTCGCCAATATTCGTAAACGATGACATACAAACATCACCACTGTCGTAGTGAAGTACAGGCCAGTAAGGTCCTCAGTCCTCCTTATGTCTCCTCATCTTCAGGAGACACGGTCTTTCTATTTCAGGGGTTGATGTGGCGTCTGTGCTTCCCGTAATAAGAGTGTGACTCAAACATTTAGCACCTGCTGTGAGGGAGGGAGCTGTGACAGACCCCTTCTGTCCACATGGGTCTCTGAGGTAAGAACCCAAGCACTTAGCTACTTATCTGGCTCCTCTGCTCCATTAAGTACGGGTTCATAACTTTGATTATTTCCTAATTCCAGAGCAGAAGGGCATTTGGCTGAGTTATTCACAGCTGGGGAGGGAGATTTCCGCTGAATGCATGTCAGCGTATGGACAAAGGAAGGATGCACTCCACAAACTGAAGTGAAATTATTAAAGTACTGGGGAGTAGCGGTGCCTTGACAAAGAAGAGTTCGCTTACGCTAAGATTCAGCGATTTGTTGCTATAATTCAGTCGGTTTTACCATCAGCTTTATGAGCAATTATTCTTGCCTGTTCCCCTGAGGATTCGCTAAAACTGTTTGGACGTATAGAGAGAATGAGTGAGGAGAGGTTGATAAAGAGGATATATGTATGTGTCAAAAGTAGAGGAATCAAGGAGAACTGGGAGACCATATTAAAGATGAAAAGATGGAATTAAATTCTTTTTTGAGTGATCAGGATCTGAACATACAGGAGGATAAAAGGTGTGTGCTGGATAGAGAGTATTGGAACGTTGTGGTGTCCTGGGGTCGACGTGCTGTCAGTGGACTGAACCAGGGCATGTGAAGCGTCCGAGATAAGCCATAGCAAGGTCTGTGGGGCCTGAATGTGGATAGGGAGCTGTAGTTTAGATGCATTACATATGACAGCTAAAGAATTAATGTGAGCGGATGTGGCCATTCTTCGTCTGTTCCTGGTGCTACCACGCTAACGCGGGAAATAGCGATCAATTATGAGAGAAATTATATATATATATATATATATATATATATATATATATATATATATATATATATATATATATATATATATATATATATGTATATATATATATATGTATATATATATATATATATATATATATATATATATATATATATATATATATATATATATATATATATATATATATATATATATATGCATATTCATCAAAGAAAAACATGTGGTCTAGGAATATGACGTCAACCACTATGAAAATGACATGAAGGTTGGATGATTTTATTAGCAATACAGATTCTCAAGTGTCCCTTGAGTCATGAAAGCACTCGAATCTCTGTGTGTCATCTTCCATATCTATCTATCATTATATATATATATATATATATATATATATATATATATATATATATATATATATATATATATATATATATATATACACACCATACACATCTTAATTACTTGTGGGAGTACGACCTTCCTGACAATTAATTTAAGCATCCACTTAAGTTTATCTTATATGATCTCAAAGTAACACTCACATTTAGTGCTGACATACAGTTAACTACTCTCTGAAACTATTAGGCTGAAGAGCTACGGTATAAAATACAACTATATTCTCTCTCTTGTTGGCATTAAAACCCAAAATGATTTGCTATGAAAGGTTAATAATAGTCTAAAGGGGAAAAAATATATTGTAAAACTTCTTTAATATGTAATTATTATGTCGTATTTTTCGCAGGACGTGTCTGGCCAGCATTCATCCCGTACAGCTTTGCTTAACCCACAATTATCTTTTAAACTAATTCGAGCCCCAGTTGGCGTACGTCATATACTTTGGTAGGATGGACGAGTCTTTTAATTAAGAACACTCGGTCTGAATAGGGTCAGCTGGCGCAAGTGTTCAGCCATGCCTTATGATCAGGGAATATATCAAAACGTCTTTTATACCGTCTGAATTAAAAGTCTGATGGTCTTGTAATATCCAGTCTTAATTAATCTCTTACTTTTGCCATTAGATATGTTTTTGCCTACAATGTGCTTTTGATATTCTAGAATTCATTTTCATGCTTAAATGCCTGTCAGAAATAAATACGCATATATCTATCGTGGCTCACATGTTTTCATTATTGCGCGGGCTTTTGAAATTCGTTGTTGATTTAATACCTTTTTTACCAATAAACGTCAAGTGGAAAAAATTAGGTGATATTTACGTGTAATGTATACTATTTTGCTTTGATCGGCGTTCCAAGATGTTCAGAAAAAAATGCACACTGGACGGGGAGAGAGAGAGAGAGAGAGAGAGAGAGAGAGAGAGAGAGAGAGAGAGAGAGAGAGAGATAAAAGAGGCCAAATGGAGACATTCTTGTGCAACCTCTTCACTAATGTATCTTGCCCTTGTACCCACTGAGCCTTGATCTAAATTCCATGATGAAACTGGTCTTTTGAAGTGAACCTAAATTATGGATTCGATGCAGTCAGATAAGATATGCACCCTCCTCCTCCTCCTTCCTGCTACAGACGGCCCCGTGTGATGATGGTAAGAAAGCCTTTAACCCCGCGTGTAATGAGATCGAGACTGATTGGAAGCAGTTACAGAGCTAACCCCTGGAGTATCTCTAATTGCTCGTTACGTCGTTGTGTTCAAAGGGTCGTCGTCATACCTAGAGGATTAAGTACCTGTACCCAAAGGGTTGGAATCACAATCAAAGATTTTCTCATCATATCAACGGGCTAGTCATGCTACCCATGGGTTGATCATCGTACTCATGGGTTGATCATCGTACTCATGGGTTAATCATCGTACTCATGGGTTAATCATCGTACTCATGAGTTAATCATCGTATTCATGAGATAATAATCGTATTTATGGGTTAAAAGTCGTATTCATGGGTTAATCATCGTATTCATGGGTCAATCATCGTACTCATGGGTTAATCATCGTACTCATGGGATAATTAACGTCCTTAAGAGGCCGAGCTCTTGCAGTGAGTGAGCTGTTATCTTTCTCAAGATTCATGATCTGTGCAAAGGCAGCGTATAGTGAAGAGAGGGGAATAGTGGGGACTGGTTGAGTAGACATCTTGCAGACTACGATGGTGACTCTTGGCTAAAGTAGAGGATAGAGCTACCTCTTAGCTGGATCTGAACATACGTCAGCCTAAAGAAGAACTTCAAGACAGAGAGTTATCGATCCCACATACGTCAAGTGTACCCAGAGATGAAGCACAGAATGATACACGTATCATTTTGCTCGAAGATTCTCTGTTGAAATATCAAGACCAGGAGTTCTGTGTTGATAGAAAATGGTTGCATTTTCATGGGCTCATGCGATACAGACCCGCCCAGCAGAGACAGACTGGGTCAGTCTCAGATCACCGACCATCCACGTGTAAGTGGAGTTTCCCACCCTACGACACACACACACACACACACACACACACACACACACACACACACACACACAAGCCACGAATGATGTAAACTTATGAGGAAGGTCCAGACAATTGATTGCCAAGGCACTCATAATCACAAAGCAAAGTTAGCTTAATGCGCAACAAAGTTTAGAAGCATAACATCAAGACAGAATAAACTAACTTCATTTACTCTTAACGAAAGAAACTATTGAAGTTTCAGACACCCGGATAGATACAGAGTATAATTATTTACCCACCGAATGAACAGCACTTGGATATAAATTGTTTATTATCAAATTGTTTGCACAGGGCAGGAGGAAGTGTCTTGATTTATCATGATAATTGACTTAGTGCGTTACAGTAAAGAAGATAGATGCAGATCCTCGCTCTATATCTATGTTGCTTTGAACGACTGAGATAAGAATGAGCTACAGTCTGGTGTTATATATATATATATATATAGATCTCCAAAGCAAGAGGAAAAACTTGACATAATTCTATACAACGAGATGAAATCAAATGTAATCAAAAAAAGTTTTATGGTTGAAGGTAACTTTAACAATCCGAGTGCAGATTGGAATATCATAACTTGTATTCAAGAAGAAAGAAAAAGATAGTTTACTTGACTGAAGATATTTTCTAAAACCAACTTGTGGAAACATTTACCAAGGTCATTACCATTCCTGACAGACTTCAACTTAACAGCGATTAGACCAACTCCTGCGAGGCAGTTGAGGTCTTGCGGGTTGAACAATGACCACAACATTACCAGGCCGGAGGTAAATACAAGATTTGAAATTAAAGGATAAGAAACTCTTGATCCAGATTACGGGGAAGCTAACATTGGGATAATGAGGCACAGAATTAGCTGCAGTATCTTACTGAATCTCCTTAATGGTCAAGTAGTTGAAATAGTGTGAGATATTTCTAAAACCAAGATACTGAAAATAAAGCAAACCAAAAAAGATGAAGAAAGAAATATTGGAAACTTAAAACCAACCTTGATGAATAAGAAACTGGACGAAATAATTCGATAAAAGGAAACGGAAAACATTACAGATAGTCAAATGATTACCATAATGAGAAGAGAATAAAAGATAAACTAACTACATGCAAACATGAAAAAATTATTTTCCTAAATATAGAGGATAATTCCCGGAATGTCTTCACTCACAGAAAGAACATAAAAGTTACAGTACGAAAGCTGACACACCAACATGATGATGATGATATAAACGATGACGTCAAAACTAAAATACATATCAAAAAGATATTTCATGTCTTTGTTTGCAATCAACAAAATTAAAGAGTACCTCATCTGCAATTTTCTATCTACGTCAGATGACGAAAGATTGAAAGTGACAGAAATTAGAATGTACGAGACACTGAAATATATCAGAACAACCCAAACAAATCTGTTCGCTTCGATGATAAAGATTAATCCCTAAAGTCTTGGAGGTCGGAGGCAGCTGGTGTTTCCCATAACCATATCATTTAACAGATCCGTACCATAGGTATGGCGATGAATGACTGGAAATTGGAAATCGTTACCCCTATGTCCAATGATGAGATATGCCTTATATTATCACCCAATTTCTACGTCAGTTCAAGGGAAAACGATGGAGAAAATGATGTCAAAATTGAAGAATTTCTTGGTGAAGTTACGTTAACAGATGATCAGCATGGATCGTCCAACAAAAGGGCTTTTGAAAAAATACAATAGAATTTTTCATTGCCATATATGACAAGTGGGATGCAACAGCATCTTCAGACATAACTTACGGTTCATATATTTTCAAAAGAGTTGGCAAAATTACCACATAAATGACTTCTATGTGATATGAAGAACACATTGCAAGGCAGACGACTTTCTTACACAGTTTAGTGAGTGGGTCACTGATAGAAAACCTCGTGCAGTTAGGAAGGTTATATCCTGACTTGTGATCGTGACAAGCGGAGTGCCACAGGGATCGATCCTTGGCCCAGTTCTTTTCATAACATACAGAAATGACCTAAAACTGTGTCTCACATCTAAAATCTCAAAACTTGTCACACCTCGCGAATGCAAAGACTTTTTGTACTTTTAAAAACGGTTAGAAAAACATTTCATCACATTGGGTATTTACGAAACAAAATGAATGGAGATATATATACATTCATATATATTTCCTTTTATTCCAGCCTAAAAAAACAACCTCGTGACTGAAATCTTTGTCAGAGTTTAGTGTGGTACAGCACAGTGTAGCAGAGGTTAATAAGACGGTCTAGATAAGTTTATCTTCTTACTCTTTACTGTGGAATTCCATGCATGCTTACGTCACCAGTACATAGTACTCCTTCCATTCTTTTTCCTGCTGGCTGTTGTTGATCTCAGAAGAATTAGAGGGTGGGGAGAGAACGAGAAACCTCTAGCTGTTGTATCATCACCTTAACTACCTTAGTATCAGAGTGGGAACTTGCAGACCACCTCGTCATGGGCCAACAAGCCTCCTCTTATCTTTATATCCCATGTACCCACGTGTACTACAAAGGACAGACTAAATGCTGCACGGAACTTGCTGAACACCGCAAGAAATATAATGAACACCACAAGCACATACTGAACACCCGCAGTGAGAGTATAATGAACACTACAGGAAAAATGTTAAGCAGTGTGAAATTACAGTTAGTTCAAGAGCTGTCTCTTCTCTTTGGGATTGAAGCTTCTGTAGGGATAAAGCCATTTTTCTGTGATGCCTCTTTAAGGTGGAAATCTCTCTGTGGTTAATGCCTCCTTGAGTTCACACCTTCTTTTTCCGGGGTGACACTTCTCTGGGGTTGACGCCTGTTTAGGATGATACCTTTCTGGGTTGATACTTCTTTTCGCTTGACATCTCTCTGGGGTGACACTACTTTCGGGTTGACGTGTCTTTGGGATGACGCCTCTCTGCGTCAAATACCTCTATTGAATAGACACTTCTCTGAGGTTGAAGCATCTTCGGGTCAAACACCTTTCTGGAGTAGACTCATCTCTACAGTTGAAGCTTCCATGGGGTTTACGCCTCTCTATGGTGGATAGTAACCAAGTCACCTGCTAGCAACCCCTCTACAAACCTTAACTTGTCTTTATACTCGTTCTAAAGGAGGCGAACAAGCGGTGAACCATTAACTACTTCCTTCTCCCCACTAACCCTCACTCGCGTGCTGCTTAATTCCATTAACTCCGTCGTTAACAGGATGGTGGTCTGGCCAAGGGGTAGGAGGACATACATAAGACTCCCAACATGACTGATCAATTCCTTACTTCATGCGATCATCACAGTCGCATAGGAGAGTTTGAGGAGAGGATACAGGGGTAAAGAAGAGAAAAAAAAATGTAGAAAAGAAGTGGAAATAAGAGTTAAGAGTTATAGTAAAAGAGCTTGGAAGGAAATCTAAAGAACTGGCAGTGAATGATAAAGAAAGTGAGGTAATGGAACGATTAGAGAAAAAAAGCATAGAGAAAATAATGAGTAACATACATATATAAGAAAATGAATATGATATGGAACGGAATACTTGTACTAAAAATGTGCCAATAAGATCGAGAAAATTATGATCATAAAAAGTATTTTGATTAGGAAAGCTTATTACATAGTCACAGCTAACTCTACTTGCTTATTACATAGTCACAGCTAACTCTACTTGCTTAGAATTCTGCTGGAGGTTATGAGACGAGAGATGATAAGGCCAACCGACCTCTACATCACTGCTACGAAAGTTGTAGAATTAGATTTAATGAGGCCAACCTGTCACTAAATCACTACAAGGTTATATGACTAGAGATAACGAGGCCATCTTGCCTCTACCTCAGTGCTACAGAGGTTACAGACCTTAAGCTAGTGAGGTGAACCGTACTGTACCTCACTGCTACAAGGGTTACAGAACTCGAGTCATTGAGGCTAAACTGCATTCATATTAACCTGGACTCAGTTTCAGAACTGGATTCAGTAAATGAACTATACAAGGAAAATAAGAACTGGCTGGAGAAGTGACAGAATATGGTACCTTCTGTAATGGGAAAGACGGAATTTGCTACCGTCTGTAATGGGCATTACAGAGTATGTACCGTCTTTAATAGGGAAGACAGAATATGATACCGTCTGTAATAGGAAAACAGAGTATGGTACGGTGTGTAATAGGAAAGAGAGAGTATGATACTGTGTGTAATAGGGAAGACAAAGTATGGTACGGTGTGTAATAGGGAAGACAAAGTATGGTATGATGTGTAATGGGGAAGACAAAGTATGGTACGGTGTGTAATGGGGAAAAATAGAGCTGGAAGAGGTTTCATGAGTAAATCCACTGAGAAAAGATAATGAGGGAGGGATTTTCAGGAGGTGGCAAGCCACGGTGATGGGAGAGAGAGAGAGAGAGAGAGAGAGAGAGAGAGAGAGAGAGAGAGAGAGAGAGAGAGAGAGAGAGAGAGAGAGAGAGAGAGAGCAAAAAAGAAAATCGGGCTAAGAAGTTGACAAATTATGGCCATGTATCAGCGGAGTGTCACCAGAGAGAGGGGCAAGTCAGGGGCATGATGAATACGCTTGCTTACTGAACCCCAGAACTCCTGTTACTCTCCCTCAGGGCTCTCCTTACTCACTCGTAAGGGTTCTCATTTCTCAGCTCACAAAGCCCCGCTTACTCAGTCTTTAGAGCTTCCATTACTGAACCTTCTGAGTCCCCTAGAATTTGCTTACTCAGCACCCGGAGCATCTCTTACTCACCCCTCAGAGCTCCATTTCACTCAACTCTCCAGAACTTCTCTTACTCGTTCCTCAGAGCTCCTCTTACTCACTCCTCAGAGATTCACTTATTCATCCCTCAGAGCTCCTCATACTCACACCTCAAAGTTCCCCATCCTCACTCCTCAGAGTCACTCTTACTCATTCCTCAGAGTTGCCCTTACTGAGTCTTCACATCTCCCCTTGCTCACCCTCCAGAGCTCCCTTTACTCACCTCTCAGAGTTACATTCACTCACCACCCAGAGCTCCCCTTACTCAACCCTCAGAACTCCGCTTACTCACTCCTCATTTCATTCGTTCAGTGCCTTTCTATTCCACTCCTCCCCCCCCCCTCTCTCTCTCTCTCTCTCTCTCTCTCTCTCTCTCTCTCCCATAGATCCATGCTCTTAGCCACAAACTTCCCATAACCAGCGTCGTTCATCACTCGTTATCTCTGAACTTAGTTTTGGAAGGAGAAACAAAAGGAAATCTTGCAGATGATCTATGTCCAACGATTCGTCCGGACGATTAACGGGGTCGTCCGGACGATTAACCGAGTCACCTGGACGATTATAGGCGTCATCTGGACTACTAACGTGATCGCCCAGACGATTAATGAAGTGGCCTAGACGATTACCTATGTCGTCTAGACAGCTAATGGGGTCGTCCGGACGATTAATGAGGTCGTTTGGACGATTAATGGTCGTCACTCGTTTGAGGCGTGGTGAATACCAGGGGTGTCCCCTCATACCCATGCTCCCTCCGCCAGTCCGTCGTGGGTCCATTCATTAATCATGTCATCTGGGGCGATTATCCATCATGATGAATATTGGTTTTGCCGATTATCATCTATGCTTATCATCACCTGATGAATGATGATGGGTGAAGACGCGGCTAACGTGTTGTAGAAGGAGAATGGTGAAGATAGATAGTTATAAGGATGTAGATAGATTGGAACAGATGTAGATAGATGCTCATACAGATGTAGGTAAATTGGTTCAGCTGTAGATAGACACTTACACAGATGCAGATAGATTGTCACAGCTGTAGGCAGATGTTTATATAAAATGAAGATAGAGTGGTACAGCTGTCGATAGACTGAACTTTGTTTCCTAGATAGAGAGTAATTATCTTGATGTATTACATATGTAATGCTGTACACTTCAAACATATGTAATGCTGTACAGTATGTACGTATGTAATGCTGCACGCTGTGAGTAACTCTCACAGTGATCAAGACTGGTGGTGGAGTTTCTTGTTCCTGTTGTTGCAGCAGCTGTCCTTGCTTCTGTTTTTGTTGATGCCTCTGGTGCTGTTGTTGCTGATTGTGCTGTATTGCTGTTGCTGATGGGTGCTTCTGCTGGTGCTACTGCTGTTCCTATCATTGCTGTTCTTTCTTCTGTTGGCTTTACTGTTCCTGCTGTTGCTGTTCCTGGGGCTATCGCTTGCCAGTACTTGTCCCTCTCTCGAACACGTTTACCTTTTCTTACTGCTTTGTCTGTCTTTACCAAAGTCCAGTCTTGCTCCCAGACTACTCATGTTTCCCCGGGACCCTCGTGCTGTACGTTACCCCCAACCAGCCTTCCTGCTAGATGGACACGAAACTGCTCTTCATCTGTGAAGAACAGAGATCCCTTTTGCACCCAAAAACATTGAATGATTTCGTCGCTCGTAACCTGTCATCTTGAGGGACATTTATAAACCGGGAGTTTCCTTATAATTCATGACTCAAATCAGGTCACCATGAAGTATAATTATGATGTTGAAATTTGCTATAAATTATAATCATGGCCAGACAGGAAATGGCTTCCTTTATCATCGTAAGATATTGGGGTTTGTGGCAATGGCTGGACGGCTGATGGATGGCAAGTGGCGGTGATGATGGAATTGTTCTTTGTTGATGGATGAAATGGAAACTGTCCTTCCTTGTTTAGGTGATAGAGTGAGAGAAATGTTTATAGCATTCTGTTCTACACAACATTCTCTTCCTTCTCTCTGTCTTTTTCACCCTCCTATATCCATGTACTGTACCCACTGTACGTTCTATTCTGGCCTCCTCCACCTACCCCTAGATATGTGCCCTTCACCCATACTCTCACTGTAATGCTTTGTCTGTGTATATTTAGACTAGTACAGTTATTGAGACAGAAAATAAAGCAATCCCTCTCTATATCTTTCTCTCTTTCTTCCTATGCTTTGCTCTCCTTTTCTACCGCTTTTAAGAGGACTGAATCTTTCTCGGTAGTATAAAGCCTTACCACCTCGCTTGGATCCTGGGTCTGTGTGGTCTCTGTATGTATGTGACTCTCTCTCTCTCTCTCTCTCTCTCTCTCTCTCTCTCTCTCTCTCTCTCTCTCTCTCTCTCTCTCTCTCTCTCTCTCTCTCTCTCTCTCTCTCAACAATGAAGAGGGTGAAATGAAAGAAACAGAAAAAAAGGTCAAACTTACATTCATCCTCCACGGCGCCACACATCGACGTCATCTTCCGTAGATGATCAGGTTAGTAGACACTGACGGCTGACGTGGCCCTCCCCTCGCCTGTCAGCTTATTCTTGACGCTGCCTTTCCGGCCAACCTGTCTGCTGACGGCTGGCGCGGCCTTTCCGACGAACCTGTCTGCTGACGGCTGACGGAGCCATCCCAGCCCACCTGTCTGGTGAGGGCTGACGTGACCCCTCCCGGCCTACATGTCTGCCGAAGGCTGACGCGGTCCTCCCGTTCCATCTAGCTTCTGACGCAAATGGTAAGGAGGGAAAATGGGAGGGCGAGGTTGGAATAAGAGGCTGTTCCAGGGACAGAATGTGTTCCAGGGATGGATGTAGGGTGAGGGGGGTTCCAGAGATGAGTGTAAGGGGTTGGGGGTGTATCAGGGGATGGGTGGAGGGCAGGAGGAGTTCCAGGGTGTAGGCGGAGAGTAGAGAGTGTTCCAGGGAGGGTGGGTCACGGATAGAGGGCGTACTGGGGGATGGGTAAAGTGTAAGGGGTGTTTCAGTGGATGGAGGAGGGGGAGGGGGTGTTTACATGGGATTACATGGCAAGGACAGATAAGAGGAGACCTAATGGTCCATGGCAAGGTTGTATCATGTCATTTTTTTTTTTTTTGTCGTAGAGACAAGATAATAAAGCAGAAGGCATCTCCTTACCCACCACTCCCTCCAGCTCAATAGCTGGTCGGAACAGCTGAGGGAACACCATGTACTTAGGACAGAATTTATTGCTATAGAAATTTCATAGGAAAGTGTGAAAAGGAAATGTTCACCACTCTAACTGCAGTGGGTTTCTTCAGGGGGGAAGCTCAGATGTGATGTGAAAAATGAGGTTTATTGTTTAGATAGTATTTTTTTTCTGCACTAGGCCTGCTTAGTGTCCGTGAATATCATCGAAGCATTTGTCTGGCCATAATTTGAAGGTGGTGATTGCATTCACATCTACTACATCAGGTGGTCATGTATTCCAATGCTTTATTTCCACAACTGAAAAAATCCTTTGTCTACATTGCCACCATATCTTCTTTCTATGACTTTAATATCATTATTTGTGATCGTTGAATCCCAATCTAATGTTAAATGTTACATGTTACGTGTTTATATATGACCGACCGTGTGTCAGGAATAGCGGCAGTGGCAGCTCAGGTTGGGATGACCAAAAATGTGAGAATGGATAAGAAATGAGAGAATGGTGGTATGTTTGTAGAGAAGAACCTGGTTATTCTGCCTCTGAGTGAAATTGAGCTCAAGGTTAAGATAGAAGCGTGGCTTGAAAGTGCCTGTTGAGTAATGTCTGGGGTCAGTGTGACGGGGAGGAGCAATGTAGAGCTGATGTGACGGGGAGGAGCAATGTAGAGCTGATGTGACGGGGAGGAGCAATGTAGAGCTGATGTGACGGGGAGGAGCAATGTAGAGCTGATGTGACGGGGAGGAGCAATGTAGAGCTGATGTGACGGGGAGGAGCAATGTAGAGCTGATGTGACGGGGAGGAGCAATGTAGAGCTGATGTGACGGGGAGGAGCAATGTAGAGCTGATGTGACGGGGAGGAGCAATGTAGAGCTGATGTGACGGGGAGGAGCAATGTAGAGCTGATGTGACGGGGAGGAGCAGATGTAGAGCTGATGTGACGGGGAGGAGCAATGTAGAGCTGATGTGACGGGGAGGAGCAATGTAGAGCTGATGTGACGGGGAGGAGCAATGTAGAGCTGATGTGACGGGGAGGAGCAGATGTAGAGCTGATGTGACGGGGAGGAGCAATGTAGAGCTGATGTGACGGGGAGGAGCAATGTAGAGCTGATGTGACGGGGAGGAGCAATGTAGAGCTGATGTGACGGGGAGGAGCAGATGTAGAGCTGATGTGACGGGGAGGAGCAATGTAGAGCTGATGTGACGGGGAGGAGCAATGTAGAGCTGATGTGACGGGGAGGAGCAATGTAGAGCTGATGTGACGGGGAGGAGCAATGTAGAGCTGATGTGACGGGGAGGAGCAATGTAGAGCTGATGTGACGGGGAGGAGCAATGTAGAGCTGATGTGACGGGGAGGAGCAATGTAGAGCTGATGTGACGGGGAGGAGCAATGTAGAGCTGATGTGACGGGGAGGAGCAATGTAGAGCTGATGTGACGGGGAGGAGCAATGTAGAGCTGATGTGACGGGGAGGAGCAGATGTAGAGCTGATGTGACGGGGAGGAGCAATGTAGAGCTGATGTGACGGGGAGGAGCAGATGTAGAGCTGATGTGACGGGGAGGAGCAGATGTAGAGCTGATGTGACGGGGAGGAGCAGATGTAGAGCTGATGTGACGGGGAGGAGCAATGTAGAGCTGATGTGACGGGGAGGAGCAGATGTAGAGCTGATGTGACGGGGAGGAGCAATGTAGAGCTGATGTGACGGGGAGGAGCAATGTAGAGCTGATGTGACGGGGAGGAGCAATGTAGAGCTGATGTGACGGGGAGGAGCAATGTAGAGCTGATGTGACGGGGAGGAGCAGATGTAGAGCTGATGTGACGGGGAGGAGCAGATGTAGAGCTGATGTGACGGGGAGGAGCAATGTAGAGCTGATGTGACGGGGAGGAGCAGATGTAGAGCTGATGTGACGGGGAGGAGCAGATGTAGAGCTGATGTGACGGGGAGGAGCAATGTAGAGCTGATGTGACGGGGAGGAGCAGATGTAGAGCTGATGTGACGGGGAGGAGCAGATGTAGAGCTGATGTGACGGGGAGGAGCAATGTAGAGCTGATGTGACGGGGAGGAGCAATGTAGAGCTGATGTGACGGGGAGGAGCAGATGTAGAGCTGATGTGACGGGGAGGAGCAATGTAGAGCTGATGTGACGGGGAGGAGCAATGTAGAGCTGATGTGACGGGGAGGAGCAATGTAGAGCTGATGTGACGGGGAGGAGCAGATGTAGAGCTGATGTGACGGGGAGGAGCAGATGTAGAGCTGATGTGACGGGGAGGAGCAGATGTAGAGCTGATGTGACGGGGAGGAGCAATGTAGAGCTGATGTGACGGGGAGGAGCAATGTAGAGCTGATGTGACGGGGAGGAGCAATGTAGAGCTGATGTGACGGGGAGGAGCAATGTAGAGCTGATGTGACGGGGAGGAGCAGATGTAGAGCTGATGTGACGGGGAGGAGCAATGTAGAGCTGATGTGACGGGGAGGAGCAATGTAGAGCTGATGTGACGGGGAGGAGCAATGTAGAGCTGATGTGACGGGGAGGAGCAGATGTAGAGCTGATGTGACGGGGAGGAGCAATGTAGAGCTGATGTGACGGGGAGGAGCAATGTAGAGCTGATGTGACGGGGAGGAGCAATGTAGAGCTGATGTGACGGGGAGGAGCAGATGTAGAGCTGATGTGACGGGGAGGAGCAATGTAGAGCTGATGTGACGGGGAGGAGCAATGTAGAGCTGATGTGACGGGGAGGAGCAGATGTAGAGCTGATGTGACGGGGAGGAGCAATGTAGAGCTGATGTGACGGGGAGGAGCAGATGTAGAGCTGATGTGACGGGGAGGAGCAATGTAGAGCTGATGTGACGGGGAGGAGCAATGTAGAGCTGATGTGACGGGGAGGAGCAGATGTAGAGCTGATGTGACGGGGAGGAGCAATGTAGAGCTGATGTGACGGGGAGGAGCAATGTAGAGCTGATGTGACGGGGAGGAGCAATGTAGAGCTGATGTGACGGGGAGGAGCAATGTAGAGCTGATGTGACGGGGAGGAGCAGATGTAGAGCTGATGTGACGGGGAGGAGCAGATGTAGAGCTGATGTGACGGGGAGGAGCAATGTAGAGCTGATGTGACGGGGAGGAGCAATGTAGAGCTGATGTGACGGGGAGGAGCAATGTAGAGCTGATGTGACGGGGAGGAGCAATGTAGAGCTGATGTGACGGGGAGGAGCAGATGTAGAGCTGATGTGACGGGGAGGAGCAATGTAGAGCTGATGTGACGGGGAGGAGCAGATGTAGAGCTGATGTGACGGGGAGGAGCAATGTAGAGCTGATGTGACGGGGAGGAGCAATGTAGAGCTGATGTGACGGGGAGGAGCAATGTAGAGCTGATGTGACGGGGAGGAGCAATGTAGAGCTGATGTGACGGGGAGGAGCAATGTAGAGCTGATGTGACGGGGAGGAGCAATGTAGAGCTGATGTGACGGGGAGGAGCAGATGTAGAGCTGATGTGACGGGGAGGAGCAATGTAGAGCTGATGTGACGGGGAGGAGCAATGTAGAGCTGATGTGACGGGGAGGAGCAGATGTAGAGCTGATGTGACGGGGAGGAGCAGATGTAGAGCTGATGTGACGGGGAGGAGCAGATGTAGAGCTGATGTGACGGGGAGGAGCAATGTAGAGCTGATGTGACGGGGAGGAGCAATGTAGAGCTGATGTGACGGGGAGGAGCAATGTAGAGCTGATGTGACGGGGAGGAGCAATGTAGAGCTGATGTGACGGGGAGGAGCAATGTAGAGCTGATGTGACGGGGAGGAGCAATGTAGAGCTGATGTGACGGGGAGGAGCAGATGTAGAGCTGATGTGACGGGGAGGAGCAATGTAGAGCTGATGTGACGGGGAGGAGCAATGTAGAGCTGATGTGACGGGGAGGAGCAGATGTAGAGCTGATGTGACGGGGGAGGAGCAGATGTAGAGCTGATGTGACGGGGGAGGAGCAGATGTAGAGCTGATGTGACGGGGGAGGAGCAGATGTAGAGCTGATGTGACGGGGGAGGAGCAGATGTAGAGCTGATGTGACGGGGAGGAGCATATGTAGAGCTGATGTGACGGGGAGGAGCAGATGTAGAGCTGATGTGACGGGGAGGAGCAATGTAGAGCTGATGTGACGGGGAGGAGCAATGTAGAGCTGATGTGACGGGGGAGGAGCAGATGTAGAGCTGATGTGACGGGGAGGAGCAGATGTAGAGCTGATGTGACGGGGGAGGAGCAGATGTAGGGCTGATGTGACGGGGGAGGAGCAGATGTAGAGCTGATGTGACGGCTGACGAGACAGCTAGCGTGACGGAAGAACAGATGTGGGACTGACGTGACGGCTAACTTGTGGGGGCAGGCGTGACGGTTTATAATTTGTCACATATGATAAATGATCTCTCTCTCTCTCCTTAGCCATATTCATCTTCCGTAGACATAAGATCATGTCACATTCACAGTGTAAGCTTTAAGATTCGATGTTTTCCCTTATTTCTATAGCGTCCGTGATGTATGTATTCCTGTGATAGAAACCGGCGAAGACCAAGGTTAGGTCAGACCTCCAGCAGTGTCAGAGGTCGCTGGCGTTAACAGAGCCAGAAAACAGGTATGATAACGGTAGATGCATAGTGCTGGCAGCGCTATCCCTGTTACATTTGTATCTCATATCAGAGCATCTGTGTCAGAGCCCTAACATAGCATCTGTGTCAGAGCCCTAACATAGCATATGTGTCAGAGCCCTAACATAGCATATGTGTCAGAGCCCTAACATAGCATATGTGTCAGAGCCCTAACATAGCATATGTGTCAGAGCCCTAACAGAACATCTGCATCAGAATCCTTACAAAGCATATGTCTCAGAACCCTAACATAGCATATGTATTGACCTTTACGTAACATACCATTTGCATCAGAACTCTAACAGAGCATGTGTATCAGAACCCTAACATAGCATGCGCGTCAATGATCTCCCATAACCATTGCAAGAGAGACCTATCATAGCATCTGCATCAGAAACTTATCATAGCATCTGTATTAGAGATCTGTCATAGCATCTGCATCAGACCTATCATAGCATCTTCATATGGGCTCTATCATAGTACCTGTATCAGGGCCCTATCATAGCAGCTACATCAGAGACCTCTCATAGTATCTAGCAGAAATATCCATGAGTGCTAAACGAAGCAGGATTACCATAATGCCATAAGACTATGCTACCCCATATAGAATATGACGTATATTTATGATATCCCGTAAAGATAAGCTATCTCATATAGAAGAGAGAGAGAGAGAGAGGGACGTATATATCTATGCCAAGACACTTGGGATAATAAAGTTGGATCTTAATCACTGTTCAACAAAAGAAACTTAAAATATCGACTGACACAAGTTTAACTAAAGTATCATCCACAGTAAAAGGACTGACTCTGTAAATGTTAAAATGATATAAACGAGTTTGTTCTTGGCAGGTAAAAACAAACATAAAATAAGTTCCCGCAGAGAATGTAAATTTATGCAAAATATATATAATCTGAACATTTTGAATCACGCCAGGAAATCGTAAATCATGATGTATGAGAGAAGTTTTGCTCTCGTGGTTCCTGGGAGGTTATGGTTGGAATATCATTCAGTTATATGAGGCGAAGAACGACATGTTGGTTCTCTCACCCTCAGGATGTGGGGAGAGAGTAGGTCTGCAGGTCGGGTTTAACCCAGGATGTGGGGTTGCGTGCACCTTAGGTCGAAGTAAACTCCAGTAAGGATGTCTTTTAGTTTTTAGGTCGAATTGAACCCCACTGTTGTCGATTTTCTCACTACAGGATGAGGGTAGTGTAGACCCGCAGGTCGAGGTAAACCCCAGGACGTGGGTAGTGTTGACCTGTAGGTCGAGGTAAACCCCAGGGCGTGGGTATTGTAGGCCGATAGGTCGAAGTAAACCCTCTCAATCAGTCTGGTGTTTGCTAGCCCGATTGATGGAGAGAAAGAGGCTTAGAATAGTGAGGCTCTTGTATGAGGTTAATGGGAAGAGGAAGACTTGGGAGAGGTTGTGAGGGGATGGGTAAAGGTTGAGAGAGGTTATGAGAGGCGGAGAAAGGCTAGGAGGGTTTATGAAGAGGATGGGAAGAATCCACGTCCAAGTGTTTTGACTTGGTGACTGGTGGCGCCCCTGGCCACATCATGTAGACGCAAGTTACGTTTCCTCAGATTCATCAAAACACGTCTGGTGGTGATTCAGTCATCGTCGGTACGAGATCGACCCAATAGGAACGACGTGATCTTCAACATCAGTGTCATCATCACCACCAATGCCACCATCTCTACCACCACCACCACAACAACAATCATTCGCTCCAGCAACGGCAGTATGAGCAGCAGATGGCAAAGAATTGATAGTCCCTCCAGAAGCAACAACCGTAGCATCTGCATCAGTAACAGCAGCAGATGGAGGGACAGGAACAGTAGTCAACGAAGTAGCAACAGTGGCAGAAGGACAGAAAAGGAGCAGCTACAGCAGAAGAGATGCCTGGAACAATGACAGGAAAGAAGCAGCAACCATAGAGTCACACCTGGAACGTTGCAGGACGAGAAAGAAAGAATACCATCTGTAGCAGTAGCCCCTGAAACAGTAGAAGTAGCAGCAGAAGTAGCAAAGAGGAAGGTAGTTAGTCGTATCTGTGTCGTCAACTAAAAAAAAAGTAAAAGGATTACGTAGCAGGGAAGAAGAGTAGCTACAGCGGCAGGAAGAAAAGAAGAGACGACCGTACCTGTCGTAGACAAAGCAGGAGCAAATGTACCATGAGGAGAAAATGTTGCAGCAAACAGTAGCAGAGAGCAGTAACAACAGTGATGCTGTTGATCACGGAAGCAGGGAGGCTAAGGTAGAAGGAGGAAAGGTAAAAGCAGCAGCAGTGGGAGGAGCAGGAGCAGGAGCAGCTGGAGCAGGGAGCAGGAACAATAGTGATGGTGGCAGGAAAGAAGCCGAGTGGCTCACCTCCTCGTGTTGGAGTCACCATAACTTTTACTTTACGATCTGGAACCTGGAAATAATTCATCAGGTCTGCCGCACATGATGATGAAGGCCACGGATATTCCCAGGTAACAGGCCGACCTCGGCGCACGGTAGCTAGGGGAGGGGAAGGGGAGGTGAAGGGGAGGGGAAGGGGGAGATGGAGGGGAGAGAGAAAGGGAGTGGGGGAGGCCTGAGGTGGGACGCATGTTATAAGTGGTGAGGGTAGGGGTAAATAGCAAGCAAGAGGGAGAGTGATGGAGATACAAGAGATGATGACAGGACGCGGTTCATACCTCAATGAACAGTTGACTTAAACCCCAGGGATGTTATACCCCAGAGATGATTCACCCCAGAGATGTTACTCCCCAGGAATGTTACACCTCAGGGATGTTACACCCCTCGGATGATACGCCCCAGAGATGTTACACCCAAGAGATGTTAAGCTCCAAGGATGTTATGAGCTCAGCACACAGCGTAACGTTTTGTGTTACGTCTCAAAAGGTACTCTGTTACAGTGGGGAAATATTCTGTATATGAGAAACTGTACAGGTTTCTGTGTGTCATGCACTGTTGGCCTCACCTCGATACGAAGCGGAGAAGGAGGAGGAGAAGGAAAATATGCTGACTTACAACGTAATGTGCACATAACGCGCAGTCCATCACAGTGGTTGGTTGTAAGTGGTGCTGGCATCGTACATGCACGATGATGATTATGATGGTGGAGAAAATACCAATGCAGCAGTGCTGGTTATAAGACTGTTAGCTTTGGTAATATTGGTATATCAGCTGGGGCAATGATAGTGTTAGCTGTAGGGTAGTGTAAAGTGTGGTAGTAATTTGGGTAGTTGAGGTTATGGCAATATCTACTGCGAGAGTATTTGTGGTAGTTGTGAGACTGGTACTGTTAGCTGTGGTAACAATGTTAGTAACTGGTAGAAGCAATTCTAGCTGTGGTAGCATTGTTGATGGGCGGGACATCGACAATGTTGACTTTAGGCGGTTGTGGTGGTACTGCTTAGAACCCTGACGGCAGAAGTGTTAGCTGTGGTGTTGGCACACAAGTGGCAGTTGTGCCAGAGGTAAACGGAGAAGCAATGGAGCCAGGGATGACAAGAGTCGCAAGAAGGGGGGGAAACTTTGAAAGAGGAAGGGAGAAACAGGAGGGGAAGGGATGCATGGGGTGGGAAGGGAAAGAGAAGAAGGAAGGGAAGAAGGAAGGGGTATGGGAGGGGAGTGACAGTAACAGAAACGTCTGAAGTCAGAGTTGATAACAAAGATAGCAGACTCCTCTGTGACCACTCCACGCTTCCCATCCTTCCCTTCTTTCCTCCGCCTCCCACCGCCTCCCTTACCCTTTCCCTCCTCCCCAGGCATGTCCAGGGTCGGCCCGGCCGGCTCCTCTCTTCCAACCCTCCCCTTGACAGCCCATGGCCGGCAACTTGGCAACTTTGTCAGTTCCTGCCACAGTAACGTGAGGGTCGAGAGGAAAAGCTGACCATGGCGGACAGGTGAGGGAGGGTGGGGTGCTGACCATGGCTGACAGGTGAGGGAAGTGGGGGACGCTGACCATGGCTGACAGGTGAGGGTGGGTGGTGGTGCTGACCATGGCTGACAGGTGAGGGAAGTAGGGGACGCTGACCATGGCTGACAGGTGAGGGTGGGTGGTGGTGCTGACCATGGCTGACAGGTGAGGGATAATGAGGGTGCTGACCATGGCTGATAGGTGAGGGAGGATGAGGGCGCTGGCGGTAGTCGACATGTGAGGGAGGGCGAGGGTGCTGACGGTGGCTGAAACATGAGGTAAGATGAGGGTGCTGACTGTGGCTGACAGGTGAGGGAGGGTGAGGGCGCAGAGGGGAGAATGTGGGTAAGGAGATGGGCGAGAAGAGAGAGTGAGAAGGAAGGGGAACACTGGGGAATGAATGTACCGAAGGTCCTCAAAATTCAACAGAAAATTTAGTTTCGGAACTCCGTCCAGGAGGAGCAATGAGGGAGAGAGGCTAGGAAGGGCAAGGAATGAGGTCGTCCAGGAGGAACAATGAGGGAAGGAAGCCAAGAAGGGTATGGAAAGAGGTCGTCCAGGAAACACATGGGAGCACATGGGAAGGATAGATCACAGAAGACCTGATAGTCTATGACGAGGGTATCTGCTGAAGATAAGAGCAGTCATGTTAACATCACTTCTGATCTGAGTAGATGGAGACAGGTTAGTTAATCAGAAGACTCCTCCTCACCCGAGACTTCATCCGGTATATCAGTAAGCAGGAAAATAGTTAAGAAGGATAACCATGCAATGCGGAAGGACACTAACCTGGAAATTCTTTAGGCAAATTTGAATGGGAAATACATCGCGCTCTAATGCCTATATGTGTGGAATGTGGGAGGAAGGCTTCAGTGTGATAGGAAAATGGAATCGACTTTCGTGAATATGATACTGTCCTTCTTAAACACATCTTTTTGTTAATAAAGAACATCTTTTAGATACTTGTCCAGCAGTTATCTAGCAAACTGATAGAATTTGCGCTATCAGTATAATGGGACACTTAATTCAGATGTTCTGTAATACCACAGCTTAGAAAATCTTTTGCTCTCATGTTTCACATCTTCCTGCTTGTAACTTCATAACGTCATGGACGATCACTGTATGTCTAACATGAAAAAAATTCGAAGTTGTGGAAATCATTTATCATTTTGCCAACTTCTACTTGCTTGGGAATCTGAGGTTTTTAAAGAAATCAAGAAATATATTTCTTAAGTTTTCTTTACAAAGTTTATTTTTAAGCGAAGTGATCAGTTCTGGAGCTCATCTTTTATTTTTGTTTACATTTTTGATCAAGTTTGGTTATTAGAACTGATCAGAGTTTTGTGAGGAGTCAAGTCCTTTAACCTTCACTTTATGGTCTGTAAGTATAGCTATGAAGCTTAACATTTTGCATGTGTTACTAACTGTAGTATCTGCATGTATCATATGGTTGAGGAGTTAGCAAGAGCGAATGCCTCCAAGGATGTATTCCCATGAATCTACCATTAAGAATAGCCTCAGAACCGCCATTAAGAAAGCACATGAACAAAATGTTTTCAAACCAAGTGAAATCAACACAAGCTGATCCATCTACCGACATGATATGAAGCAAGAAGACGCATATTATGGTTCTGGAAACAGGATCAGTACACACCTTGTTAATGTGGTTGCCAGACTCACACTGAGCTGTAGGTACTCATGGGAATTTGCCATTCTTGGTGATAGTGAACAGACTGAATGTAAACTTGGCCAAGAGAGCTACTCCCACACCCTGCAACATTGTGCACTCGACTGTTGCAAGATGAGTGAGTTCAGGGATGATTATTATCAATAAACCACAAATTATGTTTAAGAATATCATCCCTAATAATGTTCGACATCAGATTGTTGGAAAGTATCTTAACTTTGCCTACTGTAAATAGTTTACTTGTTATATACCTTGTTACATAATCCCGTCTTTGTTGTTCATTGCTTGTAAACAACTTGATTACCATGTAAACTGCAGAATGTTTCATTCAAAACGATTCATTCCTTGTGAACATTTTCCTCTCTATGTAACTAGCAATGTGCTTCATTCATTGAGGCCGCCCAGTTCTTGGATGGATCTTTTATGTCCCATGTGTCCTCTTTCGAGCCATCGCCCACAAGATGGGTAGGAGGAGAGCACTATAAATTCTCGGGTCTTACTGCAGAAATCAGTCCCACACTTGATGCCTACCCAGTGGAGTACTTCACAATATTTCATGTGCTTCTTTATCAAAGACTTTTTAGAAGTCTAAGTATATATTTTGGAATGCTGAAGGTGTTTACTAAATTTACTAGATGCAATGTTTCCTTACGAATCCAATGTTCGTATTCAGTCATTCAGAGAATACAAAGGAATGCAACCAGTAATAGACCACTGTTTTTTTCGGGGATGTTTGTAATGTTGGACGATGTTGGAAGCACTGAGCATCGTGTCTGGATAATGAAACAGCCATGAGATGACGAAGGAATATACTTGTAATCTTTCTATGTCCGGACACGTACATGAGTCAGTCATAAACCTTGGAGTATTTAGTTGTCAAGTTAATGTAAGAGTTTTACGATTTTGTTCGTGACTATTGTTTCCATCACTTTAACCTAGAATCAGAATAAGAATATTAGGTCGGTAACTTCATTCGTATGTGCTGTGTTCAGCTTAAGTAAATTGTTGTTACATTTGGATGCTTCTAGGCATTCAGCATATTCCTTCCTCGTTGCAATTGGTTGAATATCGTGGTGAGTCGAACTACCATTCACTTGTTTCCTTCTCACGCTATTCTAGAGCAGATATCATCACGACCAGATGTCTTATCCTATTCAAATTTTCTAGACATTCAATGACGTCATTGCTCTGAACAAGTCTTATTCTTTATTTACTTTCCCTGGAAATATATTTGTTGCTTGTGGTATATATGAGATAGCTGAGAGGGTAAACGTTGCACTAAAGCATTTGCTTAGTAAAGAAATATGATCTTCTTGCCGTGTGTTAAGGTTCCATCAGTGTTATTACTGGGTCTTTGGTATCTTTTTCTTTTTCCACATATTACTAAAGATTTTTGAAGAACTCGTCTTCACGCTGTGAAAAATTCTATTTTCGAATTCATTTCTACCTTGATGTTCTTCCCACGATCTATCTGTAACATCACATACATCCTGTGGTCCACTGGATTGTCTGAGGTATATAATATTTCGGAGTTTTGTAGGAAAACAATTAGAGTTACTATGAGGGATTCCTTCAATATGCAAAGAGCAAGGAAAGTACAACAGGAAATGTGATGGAAAGTACTACAGGGGATAGAAAAGAGAGTACTATAGGAAATAGGAAATGAAAGCTAATGAAGGTAATGGAAGATACGGTCCAGGAGGGACGAAGGAGGCATGACAGGTAGGAACGGGGAGACAAAGTGGGAGACGAGCGTCTGGGAAGACAAGGAAGTCAAGGGTGAAGACACTCGAGACAGAAATAAGAAATAGGAATTTCAGACGCTGGAGGGAGTTCGCAGATGAGTGGTGGAGTGGGAAGGGCAAGGCTGGGGAGCAATGCAGTAGACAGTAGAAAATGAAGGAAGGTAAAAAAGGACAAACGGGAGAGGGAAAGGAAGAAAAGGCTGGGGCTGAGATGAACAGAGGGATGGAGAACAGAAAATGTAAGATAACAAGAGGTAAGAAGGGATACATATGGGTGAACAGGACACAGGAACAGGGTGTGGATGGACGAAACTATCAGGCAGGACGAAGATGAACAGAGCAAGGGAGAACTGGGTAAGGGAGAACAGAGCAAAGGAGAACTGGGCAAGAGAAGCAAGACAAGGGAAAACAGAACAATGTAGAACAGAGCAAAGGAGAACTGGGCAAGTGTGAGAAGTGAGGTCAGTGCCCAGAATTACCACAATGCAGTAGTGTGTACAATAACACGTAAGATATCCCAATACCTTTATTTTGCACCGAGTTTATTGCATTCTTGGCTTTACTGATGTACACACTGCTCTGCCCCCGCTTGAAGATCTTCCCGATCCTCCGCTACGTATATGTCAAATACCTTTCAAGTTCCTCTAATCACCTCGAGTCTTTGGCAGTCGATACAAACACAAGGAAGTTGTTTTTGTCGTGTGGACCTCCAGTACTGCAGCCTCGCCAACCTGCTCCTCCCTCCTCAGACGACAAGGTGCAGTAACGTTCAACTCAGATGGTATCTTTCTGGTACGAAGGGTAAAAATATTGTGACTCCTAAGACGATGATGAACTAATAGTCGGTCATGTATATTGCCAATCTGATCACACAACTTGCCGAAGTTGACGAATGAAGGAAAAAAGTTTTAATATATTTTTGACTTCGTTCTACACACATGTCATGTGGCTACACTCCACATCACCCTCTGACACCCTACACTGGCCTGCTCACACGCTATGACAGCCTTCAACACATTACACCTTCAGTGATTCATAACACACACCCCCAACCCGCCTCCCACTCGACGCTCTACACTCTACTGTATATCCTCCACTACACCTGACACGGCACACACTATCCCTGTGCTCCACACTAACCCCCTGAACACCCTTGGACCCACGCTAACCACCTGACACACCCAGGGCTCCGTACTAACCCCCTGACACACTCAGGGCTCTAAATTAACCCCCTGACATAACGAGGGATCTACAGTAACCCCCGACACAACCAGGGCCCCACACCAACCTGACACAACCATGGTCCTACACTAACCCCTTGATACACCCAGGGCACCACACTAACCCCCTGACTCAACCAGGGCTTCACACTGACCCTTTGACAAACCCAAGGCCCCACACAAACCTCCTGACACACCCAGGGCCACAAACTAACCCCCTGACACAACCTGAGCCCCACAGTAACCCCCTGACACACCCAGGGTCCTACAGTAACCACCTGACACACCCAGGGCCCCACACTAACCCCCGACGCACGCAGGGCCCCATACTAACCCCATGACATATATACCACCTCAACAGCATGCACCCCAGGTGCAGCTCCACAGGTAATCCTCCTCTCCAGTCTTAACTCAAGAACAACAAGCAGGCTAACATGTTATGGGCCAGGATGAGTCCTAAGACGCACTAACTTTTATCTGGGGATTAGAGTTAGCACTTCCCAAGTCATCAAGAGCCTGGGAGATGGTCATGGGTTTAATCCTCGCCAGTAAACCTCAAGATTAGGGCTCTTTGTCCAGATTAGAGACAGATAGTTAGGCGTGAGTGTATATATGCTCTCATCTGGCCCAGCCTCGCTCGACGTCTTTAAAACAGAAAATGTTAAACTCGAGGAAATATAATTTAGGATTCACGCAAAGTCGGTGTAAATTTACTCTCAATGTGTTTAATGGGCTAAAGTACATAATAAAGAGAGCAACGTTTTGTAAGAAAGAGACCAAACTGTTATATCTGCTGGTCGATAATCTGGCAAGAAAGATGGGATATTATGGTCTTGCTAGTGACGATATATTTCCTCGGGCAACTCGGTCCTTGTTAAGGAATTTTAGTTTTCTTCAGGTATTGAGAGGTTCCTAACTCTGGGAAATGTGCTGACATAGAGAGAGACTTGGACGGTCACGAGTTGAACGTGTTTCGCGCATGGTCGAATCACCACCACTTAAAGATTTTGAACTTTCTTTTCCTGCTTCAGGAACGCTGTCTAAGGAGTTCTTGAAGCGCATAGAGAGCTGGCCACGTCCACCGGCGCTAGGCCACAGGTCAAGAAGTGTGGTGATGCATGTTTGTCTCAGTAAGGTGAGTACAGAACAGACTTAATGTTCATTTACTTAACAGTGGATGACATATATGGAAATTAAGGATCCTGTGCAATGTTGCAACTGCGTTCGTTATAGAGATGGGTTGTGTCCGGAACGCAGATTAGAATGTGTCACTCGTCCATGACTGGGGAGTTCTGTTTCATATGGGTATATGTCAATTTCAGACTGGGTTGGGTTAGGTTAAATTAGGTTAGGCTACGTTAGGTTAGGTTGTTTCTGCTGGTCGAGTCATGACTGTGTTTATGTATTCAATCAATGTCATGTTTGTCGGCTGAGTGAGGGGAATCTGTGAGTATAGGTTGCTAAAGTGTGGTGAAGGGGTAAGTTAAATGTTCATACTTTAGGGCTGGTGGTTGGTTATGTTTTGGATTGGGTGGGAGGGGTCGAAGGCTTTTGCAGTGCACTGGGAGCCGAGCATTCCAAACTGAGATTGCAGTGGGCCATTTCTGTTTCGCTGTGCAGGTGTTGGGTGTTTGCTGTTGCTCAGCTGCCAGTAATTGTTCTGATGGCCTTGCTTTGCGAAGTTTGCTTTTGACAGAATGCATACTCAGGCACGTAAGGCATAGCTTAGGATGGAGCGGATGAACTATCTATAGAGGATGCTAAGGGATTCTTTTCCTTGTCCAAAACTGGTGCCAGTAAGTGTTCTGGGGATGATTAGTTTATGTATGGCATTTGTGTCGATGCTCATGGTGTGGGGAGTAATTATCACGTGTGTGACGTGTGTGATATGTAGTGTGGTTTGTAGTTCTGTTGAGAGTAAGTCGCTGATCATTCAGATTTTTCGGTGAGTACAGTTTTGATTCTTGTCTGTTTGTATGTTTGTAAGTGTGACCTTACTCTCTCACATCCACTTTCTGGCTGACATATCTAATGCACTGAGACCACAGGCCCCACAGATCTGTCTGTGGGTTTTCTTGACCGCTTCATAGGCCTTGGTTCAACCCACTAACAGTACGTCGTCCCCTATAAACCACATTGCTCCAGTTTGCTATATCCCATGCTAACCTCATACACTTCTGCATATCCAGGCCCCGACCACTTAGATATTTCTTTCACTCTGTCCTTCCACCTTCTTCTACATTTACCTATTTTCCTCGTTCCCTCCACTTCCAATATGCATACCTTCTTACACAGCATCTCACTCATCCTCTCCATATATCCAGACTATTTCAACACACCCTCTTCAGCTCTCTCATTCGTACTCCTCTAACTATACCACATCTCTCTCTCATCCGATCATTTTTTACTCCATCAATGAATGATCCTCACACCACATGTTGTCCTCAGACATTTCATTTTCATCACATCCACCCTCTTAGGTACATTTTCCTCGAAGGCCCACGACTCACATCCAAACAACACTTGTCGACATCATTATACTTTCAAACACACCCATCTTTGCCTTCGAAGACAATGATTACTGTTTCCACATTCTCTTTAAAACACTCAGGACTGTTTTATATATATATATATATATATATATATATATATATATATATATATATATATATATATATATATATATATATATATATATATATATATATATATATATATATATATATATATATATATATATATATATATATATATATATTTATTTATTATTATTTATTTATTATACTTTGTCGCTGTCTCCCGCGTTTGCGAGGTAGCGCAAGGAAACAGACGAAAGAAATGGCCTAACCCACCCCCCCCCCCCATACACATGTATATACATACGTCCACACACGCAAATATACATACCTACACAGCTTTCCATGGTTTACCCCAGACGCTTCACATGCCTTGATTCAATCCACTGACAGCACGTCAACCCCGGTATACCACATCGCTCCAATTCACTCTATTCCTTGCCCTCCTTTCACCCTCCTGCATGTCCAGGCCCCGATCACACAAAATCTTTTTCACTCCATCTTTCCACCTCCAATTTGGTCTCCCTCTTCTCCTCGTTCCCTCCACCTCCGACACATATATCCTCTAGGTCAATCTTTCCTCACTCATTCTCTCCATGTGCCCAAACCACTTCAAAACACCCTCTTCTGCTCCCTCAACCACGCTCTTTTTATTTCCACACATCTCTCTTACCCTTACGTTACTCACTCGATCAAACCACCTCACACCACACATTGTCCTCAAACATCTCATTTCCAGCACATCCATCCTCCTGCGCACAACTCTATCCATAGCCCACGCCTCGCAACCATACAACATTGTTGGAACCACTATTCCTTCAAACATACCCATTTTTGCTTTCCGAGATAATGTTCTCGACTTCCACACATTCTTCAAGGCCCCCAGAATTTTCGCCCCCTCCCCCACCCTATGATCCACTTCCGCTTCCATGGTTCCATCCGCTGCCAGATCCACTCCCAGATATCTAAAACACTTCACTTCCTCCAGTTTTTCTCCATTCAAACTCACCTCCCAATTGACTTGACCCTCAACCCTACTGTACCTAATAACCTTGCGCTTATTCACATTTACTCTTAACTTTCTTCTTCCACACACTTTACCAAACTCAGTCACCAGCTTCTGCAGTTTCTCACATGAATCAGCCACCAGCGCTGTATCATCAGCGAACAACAACTGACTCACTTCCCAAGCTCTCTCATCCCCAACAGACTTCATACTTGCCCCTCTTTCCAAAACTCTTGCATTTACCTCCCTAACAACCCCATCCATAAACAAATTAAACAACCATGGAGACATCACACACCCCTGCCGCAAACCTACATTCACTGAGAACCAATCACTTTCCTCTCTTCCTACACGTACACATGCCTTACATCCTCGATAAAAACTTTTCACTGCTTCTAACAACTTTCCTCCCACACCATATATTCTTAATACCTTCCACAGAGCATCTCTATCAACTCTATCATTTGCCTTCTCCAGATCCATAAATGCTACATACAAATCCATTTGCTTTTCTAGTATTTCTCACATACATTCTTCAAAGCAAACACCTGATCCACACATCCTCTACCACTTCTGAAACCACACTGCTCTTCCCCAATCTGATGCTCTGTACATGCCTTCACCCTCTCAATCAATACCCTCCCATATAATTTACCAGGAATACTCAACAAACTTATACCTCTGTAATTTGAGCACTCACTCTTATCCCCTTTGCCTTTGTACAGTGGCACTATGCACGCATTCCGCCAATCCTCAGGCACCTCACCATGAGTCATACATACATTAAGTAACCTTACCAACCAGTCAACAATACAGTCACCCCCTTTTTTAATAAATTCCACTGCAATACCATCCAAACCTGCTGCCTTGCCGGCTTTCATCTTCCGCAAAGCTTTCACTACCTCTTCTCTGTTTACCAAATCATTTTCCCTAACCCTCTCACTTTGCACACCACCTCGACCAAAACACCCTATATCTGCCACTCTATCATCAAACACATTCAACAAACCTTCAAAATACTCACTCCATCTCCTTCTCACATCACCACTACTTGTTATCACCTCCCCATTTGCGCCCTTCACTGAAGTTCCCATTTGCTCCCTTGTCTTACGCACTTTATTTACCTCCTTCCAGAACATCTTTTTATCCTCTCTAAAATTTAATGATACTCTCTCACCCCAACTCTCATTTGCCCTTTTTTTCATATATATATATATATATATATATATATATATATATATATATATATATATATATATATATATATATATATATATATATATATATATATATTAACAACAAACTCACTTGTGTGTGTGTGTGTGTGTGTGTGTGTGTGTGTGTGTGTGTGTGTGTGTGTAATGGCTTCTCTTCACAGTATTTATCTATGTCCCTCTGTCACCTTGATATGTGTTTCTATTAAACCGTTACTAAGTGTATTTTTCAGTCACATGTTTGTGTGTTGGTGTGTGTCTGCCTTTCCTGACTATTCTCTCTCTCTCTCTCTCTCTCTCTCTCTCTCTCTCTCTCTCTCTCTCTCTCTCTCTCTCTCTCTCTCTCTCTGAATCAGGCTGGCGGGAGCAGGTCACACCGGCTGCTTCTTATCACCAGTCATCACCCTGCCGGAGCACCTGTTGTCTGTTTACCCTCCACCTGGTGTGCCATCATGTCACACTCTCGGTTGAGGATGATAAATAGCTACTTCACTCCTGTCATGAACGGAAAAAGTTGCGAGTATATTTGCTCACACTATCAAAGGAGTCAACCCCTGTGACGAGAGACAGAGGTGCAAGGAACAAGGAGCTGTGTGCTGCGCTACGTGCTGGCGTTCCACCTAAATAACCACTCACCATTTTCTTGACGTAGCATCATACCTCTTAAACTCGTCATGATCGAGTTTAGTGACACCAGAGACTGAAGACTATCAGACCTCTTCCTCCTTCTGATTCCACACTTCGTTGTTGTAGACCGGGGGGCCCGCCCACAGTCCTTCCCTGGCCCCCTCAGAGTGTCAGCACAAACACCCGGGTCTTGTCTCACTCGTTCGTCCACCATACACGTGCTCTGGATCGAACTAAGACCCCAGTATGTAGGATCCCTCCTGCCTGACCCACCTATGTATCACTGCAACAGGAGGACCCTGATGCCCACTGCCAGGCGGTGGCGTCTGAGGAGGCATTGTGGTTCATGGACTTGTTTCTTATGGTCAAGATATGCGTTCTTCCATGAGACACATCCACCCACGTGGCTTCTCGGTGTATCATATGGCTCGTTTTACCGTCGGGCGTCGATATACGTGTCAGGTGTAGAGTAGAAGATGGAGAGAGAACATCTCTTGGGTCGTGTATAAACGTCTCATTAAATTTCTTTTATCATATAAATGATGTGCTCTGTATGTGTATGTATGTGTGTGTGTGTGTGTGTGTGTGTGTGTGTGTGTGTGTGTGTGTGTGTGTGTGTGTGTGTGTGTGTGTGTGTGTGTGTGTGTGTGTGTGTGTGTGTGTGTGTGTGTGTGTGTGTGTGTGTGTGTGTCTGTAATTCCTTATGGCGAATGTGTTTTTCTGCCGCTAGAATGTTATCATTTAATCTTTCATCTATAATTATCCCAGGGTCAGTTTCTGCAGCACAAGACTACGCTAATTCCAGTAGCAGAGTAATGTAGACTCCTTTGGAATGAGAATGATACAACTTCGTCAATGGTGGCTTTTCACTCACGGTGTAACTTCGACCAGGCTGAGTCCGGTAACACCAACCCACACATACACACACACACACACACACACACACACACACATATATATTAACATATTTATATATATGTATATATATATATATATATATATATATATATATATATATATATATATATATATATATATATATATATATATATATATATATATATATATATATATATATATATATATATTGTTTTACGCTGGTGATTTTGTCCCTACGTGAGAAGCCGTGCAAACATGGAGGCAGGGAGGGAGGTGAGGTGTGGCGGTCTGCTTGAAGTGCTTGTGACTGCAGCTGTGGCAATAAAGCTTGAGCTGCAGGTGCGGCCGTAAAGCTTGAAGTCAGTGACACCGCCACGTCAAACCTTCCAAAGATGTGATACGGCTTTGTGGCACTCATGGGTTTGGCTCATACGTGTGGCACTAATGGCCTGTGACACATGACTGTGGCACTTTACGGCTTGACACATAAATATGGCACTCATAAGCTGTGACACATAGCTGTGGCACTCATAGGTTGCAACGCATAGCTGTGACATTTGTAGCTATAGCACTAATAGGCTGTGACCTATAGCTGTGGCACTCATAGACTCAGACACATAGCTGTGGCACTCATAGACTCTGATATATAGCTGTAGCACTCATGGCTTCTGACATACTGCTATGATACTCATAGGCTGTGACACATAACCCCGACAATTGTAGCTTGTGACACATAGCTGTGGCGCTCAAAGACACTGACACATAGCTGTGGCAATCACAGACTATGGCACACAGCTGTGGCAATCACACGCCGCTCGTCTAACCCCAGGTAATCCTGAACGATTGGAGTATGTTATGATGTGAGTCACGTCTGAAAATACCTCCATTAGTTTCCATGAAGATATAACATCTTCCCCAGGTTATATCCAGAGAATCTGGTGAGTATGCTTGCGAGTATGTTTGGCCATATGCCAGTAGCCACAGTTGTGAATATATCAACAATCTGGCGAGTCTTATGGATAAAGATTTATTGTTTCAGAGTAAACTCACACACACACACACACACACACACACACACACACACACACACACACACACACTACATATAACATGACGCAAATCTGAAGAAGTGACTAACCTACGTTATAAGTATGTCATACAAGCAATACAAGTGTTCGTGACAGAAACATGTGAATAACCTAAAATATTCCTTCTCTGGTAATAACGTCTTAACCCGGCTGTTACGGACCTCATGTTACATCACCTCATATAATTCATACCTGTTACTCACATTTGCACGCCACAGTCCCATTTGCGAGATACAGTTTACATATTATAGCAAGAGACTTCAAATATGAGTTCCTGGGTAATTGTAATTAGAAATGCACAAACTATATCTCTTCCAGAAACGCAAGAGCACTAATGAGGGTATTATCTAAAGCAACAATCTGAAACAGAGTTGGTTAAAAGGTTAGATTCTCTATTGTGAGATCTGTCATTAGGAAGGTTCAAGAGACAGTGTAGTGAACTCAGAGTCAGTACCAGAACAATCATGTTTTGCCAGGAATAGTAATGATTGTCCCTCTCTGACTTCACCGAAATCAAGGAGAGAGAGAGAGAGAGAGAGAGAGAGAGAGAGAGAGAGAGAGAGAGAGAGAGAGAGAGAGAGAGAGAGAGTGTGTTACAGGGCTGCAACATAGGTAGTTTTCCTCTCCTATCATGGTATTGTTCTCACAAGTCTTCATGTTCTCTTAACATAGCAAATCTGTCTTACATAAAGAATGTTTCTTCAACTGCTGCTACAAGACAAGGCCACTTTTACGGGAGATCGAACATCTCTTGTCGAGGTATAGAATCCCTCTTCTTGCCTCTGTATGTCTGGTACTCTCGGATCATCTACAGCCGAAGAATTTTCCAAGTATATTTCTAGATCCTGCAGCACTGCAGACAGATTACTGTACATGTTATCAAAGCACGATATCGTTCATAGCAGCAAGACTCCTTATGGCAAGGCACCACTTTCTCCTGCAAGGCCACTCTCAGCTCCTGCAAAAAATTTCCCCACTACCCTCAGAAGACCGTCCCCCTTTTTCCTTCTGTTGACAAATCTACTAGCACAATAAGGTCACTCTTAATGTCTTCAGATATCTCCAAGTACGGTCAGATCCTCGCCAAGTAGTCACTACGAATCTCCGCTACCTATTGCTGGATCAGAGGACCTTCTTGTGGGCGTCGAGCCTCCGAGGTGAGGCCAGTGTATGCGAGAAATCACTTCGTGGTGGAATCAGGGTTCCCTGTGATGCATCAGTCTGCCCCCGTGCTGCTGGGTCTGTACCTGGCTGGCGGCGTTGTGTGTTGACTCTGTGCTGCTACCAACGTATGTTGAGAGAGATAACATAGTCGATGGATGAGAAGCTCAGAGGTTTGCCCCAGTCGCTTCCGAAAGCTGAAGAGAATAGAAAGGAATTCAAACAGAATCAAACCTACTGAATGCTTTAGAGGCTGCTTGTGAAGAGTGGAAGAGATCAGAGACATGGAGATTACTGTGGTGTGGATAAAGAACAAACGTTTTATCTCACAAAGATGACGCAGATAACGTCAGTCGTGCGCTTATAAGGATGTATTTGTCAGTTTTGTATCTAAGCATATCTATGATGGTGATCTGGATACCATACGTGGTGGAAAATAAAGTACTTTACCTGATTCGAAGAAATGAGTTGGTCTCAATTACTAGAAGTGAAACCAAACAAGTCAAACCTACAAAAGCATTTGATCCTCATGTAAATGAATATCAAATCTCAACATTTTCTAATTTAGATAAGTTCAGGTCGTTTAGCTGGCTCCTATGGGTCTCGTTTTTCAAGCTGTCCGTCTCACTTCAAGTATGGTGACCAAACCTAAATATAGTGTTCAAGAGTGGAGACGCATCAGTGAACGACGAAAAGTAACGATTAATTTCTTTGACTTAAGTTCACTGTGAATCTCTAAATTTTTGTTCGTATTCGCTGCTGTCACAATGCTTACTTGGCTTTAGGTCACCAGAGATGATCAAAACCAAGTTTTTTCCCCCCCATTTACTTTTTGCAGCTCAGTGAACGCCTTCTCGTTTGTATCCAACGAACTGTAAAACTTTGTAGTTATCAGCATATTATAAAGATCCACTTGCCACATGTGAGGCCAGTCCATCAGTTCGTCTACGTCTTACTGCAGCTGTTGCATTTTTCCCCTGTTTAGTATCGTCTGCGAATTTCAGTATTTTACAACATGCATTATCAACGTCATTTATGCATTGCCACAGACCTTCCTGAACGATAATAGGTCAAGTGTGGTGTGAAAATATGTGTTAGCTACAGGGAACACTGCCAATATGAAGGTCATGGAGAAATTATGCATAAATTCATGGAGAAGGTTAATATAGATCAGTACCTTTACAAAAGTTCTTCGAATGATGATACATATAGAGTTAAAGGGATCGTGCACTGGAGAGAGTAAACTGTTCTCTGAATGACGCATGTAGAATTGTAGAGAACATTACACAATCAAACTCTCTAATCAGATAACAGGATGATAGATGCAAATTCACCAGAGGATATCATCCATAGTGTACACGTTCCCACAAGAGAGTAACCTCGTGAAACACATGAGTGTCTACGATAGTGTCACCTGTGTTTGGTAGCTTCGACTATTAAGACGTCTGCATCTACCGCACGAAGAGAATAAGAAAAGGGAAGAGAATTTAGTGAATCGTAGAAGAGGGTTGTTTACGACATAAAAGTTGTTTTGAAAGTCGTGTTGGCATGATTTATGCTACGATCACAACAGGTGAAAGTTGTGGAGGACCAGCTCAGTTGATTTGTTTGTTGTGGTGTGAAAATTGTTGACAGTGTCTTGTTGAATGGCTTTGTTAGCTAAGGTGTACTTTGGATTTTTTCTTTTTTTTCTCTACTTAAGTGACTTGTACTCTTCAGTGTATTGTGGGTTGTTATTGTACAGCTGAAGAACTTCAGTAGTCTTAGATGTATTTTGTACTGTTGTTAGTGTATGGCTCAGATGTAGTCTTCGGTTTATTTTTGTAACGTTTTCAGTATTTCTTTTTTTGCGAAACTTTTAGTTTTAGATGTATCGCTGACTGTAGTCTTAAATGCATTTTTGTAAGAAACAGCCTCGCCAAGGGTAAGGCAACAATAGCTCCAGCAACAGGAATTTAACAGTTCCAGAAGCAGGGAAGGAACAACAACTCCAGCAACAAGAAAGTAACAACAGTCCAGTAACAGAAGAGTAACATACGTTCCAGTAACAGGGAGGTAACAATAGCTCCAGTAACAGGGAAGTAACAACGGCTCCAGCAAACGGAAAATAACAACAGCTACAGCAACAAGAAAGTACCAGCAGCACCAGCAACGAGAAAGTAACAAGAGTTTCAGTAACAGGAAAGTAACAACAACTCCAGCAAGAAGAAAGTAACAGCAGCACCAGCAACGAGAAAGTAACAATAACTTCAGTAACAGGGAAGTAACAACAGCTCCAGCAAGAAGAAAGTAACAGGAGCCCCACCAACACCGTCACAAACACCCTCCTAAATCACCAAGCATCCATTAAAAATATTTTTACTACTTCTGCCACATTAACAGCCGAAGAACGTGTGGTTATTTTCTCCCTCCTTCCCTCCCTCCCTTCGTACCTGCCTCCCTCCCTACCTCTCTCCCTCCCTCTCTCCCTCTTTCCCTCCTATTCTCCCTCATCCTCCCTCTCTTACTCGCTGGTATCCTTCTGTTTACACACAGTTCACATGGTCCCGTCCTCCTCCTACCGGAGCGCTGGCCGCACCATAACGCAGCGCCTTACAACGGATGAATTAGGCCACAATACAGTGCACAAAGGCAACATGCCATTTGTGTTGTAAACAGAGCGTCTTGAGCTTCGTATCACGCCGGCCATCGGGTGGAGTTTTTTTTTTCCCTAGCTCCCGAAGGCGTCGCGCACAGGCGAGGCGACCACCATAAAACTACAGGAGGCTGGTTGCCTGCCGCCCGCGTGCCCCATAAATATTTTTACTCCAACGATTTGCTGCCAGCGCCTAAAATACGAGCCCATCTTTCTTTTCAAACACTACATTTAACGCCGGTGGTACCGCCGAGGTCTAAACCGAAGGGCGCAATCAACCCCCCGCCACCGACTCTGAGCGGTTCCTAATAGAGTCGGTTTTCCCGTACTTGTCAGGCAGGAGGGTTGAGTCTCTCTCGCCCCTCAGTCCTATTATAGACGGTGGTATGCAAAAGAGGGCGACAATGGCGGCACTATTTATGATATTGATGTTATTAAGACCAATAATGCCGATAAATTCTACCCGTAAACCTAGCTGAAGGTTCCTGACGGCTATGATAGCGAGGCCCCGACGAGGTGCTCCGCCCAAGCATCCAGCTCCGAGAGCATCGAGGGCATTCAGAACCAAGAGAAGTTGATCGAGTCAGACTACAGGATCTTATTTAGTGAGGCATTTGTCGTTCGCCTCCGCTGAATAGTCACTCCTGGTCTTATGAAGCCGAGCGAGCGAGCGAGCGAGCAGGGGTTATACATGCGTGTGTTTCTAACGAGGGACCTTCAAGTCAAGGACCGACCCACTGCTTCAACACGTTCTCATTCTCACGCTGCTCAGGCCACCAGACGCAGCACACCCTCAGTGTTTTGTATCAAAGACAACTTGCTCAGCTGGGGTTTCCGCTCCTTCTTGGGGATTCTCTCTGAATGGAAATCTTTCGTTTGTACTGAGAGGATCACTGAAAAGCGGCTGGTGTTTGGTGGTATGAATTTCTGACATTATTGTTCACGATCAAAAACAGCCTCGAATGGACCCAATGGTCTGTTGCTGTTTGAATTCCATTGTAAGACATCTATTAGGTACGCGTGTACGCTTCCTGTATTCCCAAGTACGTGGTGATGCAGATGAAGGTGTTAACCAACTAACTAGTTATACATACATATTCTGGACTCCTCCAAAAGATTTGTCGCTTCAAGTCACTGCGGCGTCTGAGCCAGTGACGGGTATCATGCTTCAGGGAGTGCGAGGCTGAGGGTCTGGCCAGCGTGATGACAGACTCACCAAGGGTGGTGCGGCCGCCATGGAGACAACTTTTTCAACGTGTCTCTGTTTTATCTCACGTCTTCAGTGTTTATGCTTGCAGTAATTTAGCTTCCTGTATTTGTTTAACTTTAGTGAGCCATTTATCTCTCAGGGTAAAAAGTATGTATGATACAGAACTCGTTTATCAAGTGGCTTAACGAACTCCTTACATGCCAAAATAAATCAGATATTCACTCTCTCTCAAGCACTCGTATATGCATTAAACAAGCATTTATATCCAAGCACGCGCGGCGCACACCCAGATACAAGCGGGCCAACGCATGCAGTCAAGAATATTCAAAACCTTGCTAACATATCTTCATAAATTCCTTGTAAACCTGAGCACTTTATTGAACACAAATTTAATATTCTCAGAACACTACCACCCCTCCTCCTCCTCCTCCCCTCCTCCCCCTCCTTCCTCCTCCTCCTCCTCCTCCTCCTCCTCCCCTCCTTCCTCCTCCTCCTCCTCCTCCTACGTGTGAGCAAGCTTTATTTACATCTCCCAATTTTGGGGATCAACCTCCTCTATTTTTTTTTCCTAACCTTATAAATGTTTCTCACAAGACTAGAATGTGGATCCTCTTATCGTGCCATAAAACGCGCTACGTGCTCTATAAGACTTAGCTTTTAATCCTCTTCCGGGCCATTGTTTTCTTGGCGATCCTTCCACCCAGGGGCTATTAAATCCCACGCTGGAGTTACTCTCTTGTCTCAACCTTACAATTTTATGGGAGTTTATGATACACGATCGTTTTTTAGTACTTTATCAAGCGGGAAATAGTGGTGCGTGCTTGACCGTAGAGACATTGTGCTATTGGCAGTTCATACAAGTAATAGTTTTCCGTTCAGCATGTGATTACCACGGTACGATCCTTGAGTACCATGGCACGACCATTGAGTACAACGGTACGACCCTTGAATACCACGGTACGACTCTTGAGTACAACGGCACGACCCTTGAATACTACGGTACGATCCTTGAGTAGAACGGAAGAACTCCTAAGCACGACCGTACGACCCTTAAGCAAACGACCAATAGTTTTTCTTATCAAGAACGTATTCACCACAGTACGACCCCTGAGCACAGTGATACGATGCTTGATCACAACAGTACGACTCTTCGATCACTACCGTAAGGCCTTTGACCGCGACGGTATGACCCGTAAGCGCAATGGCAACGACCGTTACGCAAAAGGCTAATAGTTTTTCAAGAAGCTCGTGAATACGACGATACGACCCTTGAGTACGACAGCACGACCTTCAGGCGCGATAGTATAACCTCTGACCTCACTATTTTGGGTTGGGGCAGAGGTCACGCCATCATACCCTGGAGTCGTACCGTCGTGCTCAAGGGTCGTGCCGTCGTGCTTAAGGGTCGTACTGTCATGCTTGAGGGCCGTACTGCCGTGCTGAAGGGACGTACCACCGTGCTCAAGGGTCGTGCCGTCGTGCTAAGGGGACGCATCATCATGCATAGTGAGTTTAAGAATAGACTGAACAGAGGATATGTTCCAGCATTACATTTTAAGAATTAGAGACCAGAGCCTTACTGTAATTACTGGGTAATGGCGACGTTCTTTCATTAAGAATGCAAGCATTCGCCATGTTGGACACGAAAGAGGATTACAAAAAGCAAATAATAAGTTGTGGAAATTATTACCAAGTCAGGCACATGGGTCACGCCGATTGGCGAGTTGGAAACACTGTGTCGTGCTGACAAGAGAAAAACGAGACAAAAGAAAAAAATTGGAGAAGAGAGAGAGAGAGAGAGAGAGAGAGAGAGAGAGAGAGAGAGAGAGAGAGAGAGAGACAATATTAAAGAATCATCTAATCATTGGAATCGTATGTACTGGGTCAGTATCGGTAACTCAGAGCATTATGATGTATTTTTCATGATAATTTCAAGTATAGAATTGTTTCAATATTTTACGTTTCAATTTTGAAACATGCATGAAGTTTTTTGAGCTAAGATAATCCCTGAACTATTACCAACAATTTTAATACTTTTTGCAGAAAAATAGATTTCCTTTAAAAACTCATTACCACAAGTATTTTTGATACTGAATACAAATATGGAGCTAAGATATTGATTGCTCGTCTCTATGATGTCAATTTCAAGGAATCATCGCATCCTTTGTATCGTATCTACTATGTAAGTATTGCTAACTGAGAGCAGTATGATATGTTTTCCAAGATAATAATCAAGTATAGAAGTGTTTCAATATCTAATGATTCAATTTTGAAACAAAAATGTTCCTAAGCTAAGATATACCATGTAATGTTTGGAACCTTTTGCTGAGAATAGATTTCCTTTCAAAACTCATTATAAGAAATATCTTTAATGCTGAATACAAATCTAGGGTTGAAACATCGTTTATTTGTACTTATGACCCTTAAATAGGTTGTTAAAAGAGGTCAATCTTAATATATCATCTTATCATTTCAAGTATAGAAATGTTTTAAAATCTTATGTTTCAATTTTGAAATAAAAAGAATTTTGAGCTGAAAAATACCCTGAACTATTACCTACAATTTTTGTTTTTTTCGTAGAAAAACAGATTTCCGTTCAAAACTCATTATAAGAAGTATTTTTAATGCTGAATACAAATCTAGGGTTGAAATATTGTTTGTTTGTACTTATGACCCTTAAATAGGCTGTTTAAAGTGGTCAATTTTGATATATTCATCATTTGCATCGTACGTATTGTGTCAGTATCGCTAACTGAGAGCAGTATGATATATCTTCCATGATTATTTCAAATATATAAGTGTTTCAATATATTATGTTTCTATTGTCAAAGAAAAAGTTTTTTGAGCTAAGAGATAACCTGCAAGTTTTGGTACTTTGCGCAGAGAAATAGATTTGCTTTAAAAACTTATTATAACAAGTATTTTTCATGCAGAATACAAATCTGTGGCCAGAATATTGACTGGACGTCCTTAACACCTTTAATTATGTAAATGAAGTCAGTTTAAAAATATCATGTGATTATTTGCATCGTATTTACTGTGTAAGTATCGGTAACTGAGACAAATGGATCAATCTTCCATGAACATTTCAAGTATAGAAGTGTTTCAATATCTTATGGTTCAGTTTTGAAACAAAAAGTTTTTTGAGATGATAAATACCTTGAACTATATCATTTGCATTTTTTGGTACTTTTCGCAGGAAAATGTATTTCTAAGTCATCCCAGAAATAAGTCATCGTAATGAGGCAAATAACTGATGACAGAGAGGCATATAAATGGTTATAGACAGTCACGATAGATGATGACAGACGGCTTTAATGAATGAGAAGAAGGAAAAATTGGAAGCCAATGTAATAAATATAATATAAGAACAAGAATTGAAAGATCCATTTTGAATTGATCATTTATCGTTATCATATTCTCTACACTTGTTCTTATCATGATTTTACTTTCTTATCTCTTCTTCCTATTTTCTGTGTCGTATCTCCTATAACATACTTCCTCTCATGTTCGATTATTGACGTAGATTTACGATATGTTTTCTAAGACCTTAGTGAAATATGCAACCACTCAAAGGACTACAATATCCACTTGTCTTAGCGTTACTCCCTGTCTTTATCATACGTTCCCCTTCCTTCTCTCCCCCTTCCTATGACGGCACGCACTTCTCCCCGTTCCCATGTCGGCACCCGCCTCTCCCCCTTCCCAAGTCGGCACCCGCCTTTCCCATTACGGAGGCGATGCTCGCATGTTTCACCTGTTGTATACTTACCACTGTGAGACAATCACAGACTCAGTTCAATTTTCCTAATGCAAACCTTACCTCACTCTCTGGTGTGAGGATGGTCGCTGTAATGGAGAGTGTGTGTGTGTGTGTGTGTGTGTGTGTATGTTCAAGCTAGAGTATGCATATCTTATTCAAGACTATATGCATACTCGTTTATGCATTTCTATGAGTGTATTCTTACCTTATGACTTTCTGTACAGATGGAGAGAAAAGTAACATTCGTTCAGCCTCGTCTATTCATTAGCATCTGCCTTTGATGTGATGATACACGTAGGTTTGCTGATAACTTTTAACAAGATTTATTCTGGCTTGCTTTAACTGCATAGAACCATGGTTTAACGTGACCTAATTCGACCCAGCATGAAGCAAGATAACCCAATATACCCCACCACCACCCAACACGACCTAGCATGAGCTAGCATAACCGACTTAGCCTTTAAAGGAAAGAGACAATTGATTGAATATATGCATTTATTATCTAATGACTTTCACAGGTATTATAAAACTTACAAGCGTGTGTATTTCATGAGGATATTTGTTTTACAATCACATGCATTTCGCAAGCTCCTACGTCGCTTTCAAGTAATTGCCGAAGGTTTTGTTTAATATTTTGTCTAACTTCAACCAAGTTTAGGATAAAGTCTGCGTAAGAAATCACAGGTGGTTGAGACCTCTGTCTTGGTCTTTGTACTGTTAGGTGATTTCATATTTCCTTATTTTCTCAAGATTTGTCGAAAGATTTTGTCAAACATTTTCCCTGTGACTCTGAGAGGTATTTTTCTCACGGATCTTTAAGGTGCAAAGTGCTGGTAGAAGGTGTTATGGGGTTCCGTGTTTTGTCGTTGGCTGATAATCTATGAATTATTTTTTGCTTCTGATGTTTCCTTCTGTCTCAGTGCTCCACCACGCAGCGCTGTGGTTCGTCTCGCTTTGTCTGTTTGTCTGTCTGTCTGTCTGGCATGTCTCTTTCCCTGTAGTTCTGTATATCTATCCGTCTGAATTTACATTCATGTATGTATGTAAGTACGTCTGTATCTATCTACCTATCTACCTGCCTTTTATATATGTATCACTCAATATTCAAGGTACACACTTTAACCCTTCGCCAGTGATCATTCCTTTGAACATTGAAACTCTCCTAAAAACTACCTAAAAGCAGATTATTATATCAAGGTTTTCACTTTCTTATATAGCAAAACACTGATCGCAGGTTCTCCCCTGTATTTGTCATACATATCTAGCTTACATATAGTGACTTCAGAAAACGGCGAAGGGGAAGATAATCAGCTAGTCCTGCTTTAAGGCCACCGTCCAGACCGAGACTCGAACTCGGACCTGCTCATTCATGCCAGCAATCATCACCAATGTTCATGTTCGAGCAAACACTCACATGAACAAAACAATAAGTCAATAAGTACAACATAAAAACAAAACAAACAAAACCAAAGAACAAGAAAAGCAGGAAACAAAATAAAAGCAAAATAAAAACAATAGATTTCAAAACATTTCAGAAAAACGGATCATGTCGAAGAGAATGATAAACTGGGTCATTCACAAGTGTAGCTGACGAAACAGCTAATGAGGTACAATGATCTATAACAAAAGCAAACTAGAAAAGAAAGTAACTGGTTTGGCTGTTAGCCATTAGTGGGAAAAGAAAGAATATTAGGGATCCAAATATCGCCAACTTCGGTGGTCGGGAATCTTCCGCTGTCTAGAGTGGGTGGAGGGATGAAAACCATGGGTCAGCCAAGAACAAGTAGATCTTGTTCTCCCAGGGATGGATTCCTCTCGACGCTCTGGGTGACCCTGAGGGGCTGGTGTTGGGCTGGATCCTTAGACTATGAAGAAGAGAAAGTCCCCCGAGGGTGTAATGATAAACAACAGGTGTAGATATGGATATGTGTTAACAGCTGCTTTGATATACTACGTGAAATGCGTTCTAGCTTAAGTACACTCGAATATATACACATCTTCCCTGTACGATTACTATGAGGCCATCACCCCATCGCTGTATATTGCCTTATAAATCATTCCACTGTTCATGTATATGGCCACTAGCTCAACCTCTAAAGTGAATATCTATGTACTAAATACAGCTCACATTCATAGCTTTCCTAATGTATTACTCAACCATTCATATATATGAGTAATAACCCAACTTTTAACGTGTGTATAAATGTACTCACTACATGAGATCTCCAATCCACTTTGTAATTTGTCTCACATACATATGTGTCTTTGTGCAACTCTGTACGCTGAAGTTTGTTGAGTGTGTGTAATCATACATCATAATTTGAGACTTGGAAATAAAAGAGACGAAACTGAACGAAATTTCGACCAGCCTAGGAAGAAGCGTTTTCCCGACCAGACCTTCAGATTTTGTATATACGCCCCAGCACAGCAAGCTACACCTCGACACAAAGCTTGTCTACCCACACCTTACCACTTCCCCCCTCACCCTCAACACCCGTCTCTTCCCCCACCACCTACACATCCACAAAGCCACACACTCGACGCACGCACCACCCCGGCTTTACACCCAGACACATACATCATCTCTCATTATAGACTTCCTTTGTTCCCCAGAGCCAGCGATCATGTCAAGAGTTAGTATGTTCGTCAGTGCGCATTATCCCTGGCAGCTGTGATGTATTGCAGGTGCGCAGCTGCAGCTGAAACACCTGCCACAACACTAGCCGCAACACCTGCCACAACACTCTCGCTCCTCCGCACCATACGCAACGCTGCCGACGCAAGACTTGCATGTGTTGCTGAGCTTGTGTTTGACTTTGTCATTCTCTCGTCGGAGAGTCTCTTGCTGTCATTGTGTGTGTGTGTGTGTGTGTGTGTGTGTGTGTGTATGTGTGTTTATTTTTCCCTGTCAGCTTGTCTCTTTCTTTTGACATCGTTGACAACCATTATTTACTCTACACGAACAAGAAATCTCAACTCTTAAGAAGACGTGTTTCCTGACGAAGGAAGGTCAGCTCAATCCAGGAAGAGGCAAGGTTCACGACCTGTCTCTCCTGTTGTCTGTATCGCCCAAGGTCCTGGACTGGGTCGACAGTTTACGTCATCATAATTCATTCGTGTGGTTGTGTCCTCAGCTACACTGTATGGGAGAACTATCTTGATGGCTATTTGATCTCGTACGATTGAGCGATTTTGTGATATATGCATATATCTTCTGCCACGCAATCCATCTTTTCTTTTTTTATTCGCCTCGTCTGAGATCTCTTAGGGGTCACAGTGGACAACCATATACAGAGTACATGTGTGTGTGTGTGTGTGTGTGTGTGTGTGTGTGTGTGTGTGTTTGTAGCTGGTCGTAAATTCATGTGATGTGTGACCTCTGTGGTACGACCACGTAGGTACCCGTCTGTAGCCTTCGTCTGTCTGTCTGGATGTCAGGGTTTTCTTATCTACTACGATAAGTTATCTATTTTGAGTCAGCGATGGTGACTCATGCTTCCAGATTATCCCATTTATGAAATGACTAATAGAACAACGGGAAAGAAGTCTTAAAAACTACTTTCCTCCTAGCAAACAGGCACAGTTCTCCTGTATTAGAACGAAGCAAAATAAAAGAAAACAATGAACGAACGAAATTCTTCCCTCTAAAGTTCGGTGACAAAATACTTTCAAAATCTGACATTTAAACATTTCAGCTCTTGCTGAAACCAGTGTCTATCACACGAGTCGAGGATTTCTGTTTACCAAGTAATTCCTGTCACTTGTGGGACCACCGCCTCTCTTTCATACTAATTTGCATATTGATTTGCATAATATGTAAACGATATATCCTTTATGTCTCAGAATGAATTGTTGGTTAACTTAAAATATTTGATATCAGATTTAAGGTTATCATGATGGTCTCTTGAAATGTTATTTCCTTTCGCAAACTGGAAAGTTAAATATCAACTTTTTTCTTTCGTTTGTCTGTTTTGAAATGATTAGATTGTGCATCGTAATATGACGGTCGTTGTTCATCATTTCCTTCATTTTTCATAGATTTTTTTTTCTTTTAGCTTCCTCCTGATGTATACATCTGAAAATTTTAAGGTCATACATCCACAGAGTTCACGCGAGATGGAAAACCTAAACATGCTTATGTAAACATAAATAGTAAATGAAACATGTAAGTGTAAATTCCCCTTGAGTGAGTACTACAGACTGTTCAGAGATCTAATCATATAGAAGGTTTTCCCTGTTAATTGCGCCATAATTGATTATCCGGTATTGCATCAGCAACTTCAGCTTATCCTTATCACACCAGCAACTTCATCTTGTCCTGTATCTGTATCACATGAACAACTTCAGCTTATCTTGTATCCCATCAGCAACTTCATCTCATCCTGTATCATATCAGCAACTTCAGCTTATCGTGTGTCACATCAACAACTCCAGCTTGTCCTGTATCACATCACCAACTTCAGGTATTTTATGGTCTGATGTGAAGTCTGGAATCTGTCTGTCAGAACTGCTGAGGAACGATGTGTAGCTTGGGATCTGTCTGACGTCAGGGCCACCACATCACGGACATTCCCACGTCTTATAAATAATCTTCAACGATTCCAATACTTTTGTGAGAAAATTCATTTCGTCAAACCCCAGCCCGTCCAACCTGGTCAACAGGTGTCAGGGACGCATAAATAAGTTGCAGGATACCTGCTGACATCAAGGCGCAAGAAACAATTTGGGGGTAAATAGATAGGAAAGTAGATTATGTGTGGAGGGGTTTGTGCTTGACGTTTTTATCTGGAGTATTATATACTCACCTGTAGTACGTGATTGGCAGTTGTACTTATTGGGTCTGTGGTGTACAAATATATTTTCTATCTCTGACAATGGTCTCATCAAACATCTATCTGTTCATTTGCATTCTTCTAAAATATCTGAGATATAATGCGATTTTGAACTTTGCCGCAAAATTAACTTTATTTCTTTTTAGGGTAAGGTTCAAGGTTAACTCATGGAAGACCTGAAATGTAAGAATTTTCATAAAGCTTCCCATAGGGCACGGATCCCCTTCGTCAGGCAATGTTTGGGGAAGAGCACCAGAAGCCGTAGCCCTAAGGTCGGCGACGTCACTCATACAAGGATGTTTGAGTGACACACCCTACTCCTCCCTCTCCAGGGTGTTGTGGACTCCCATGACTTCCCTGAAGAAGAAGGGAGGACCGAGCCCAACGACACGTTTGAGTCACAACATAATCCAGACAGTATGAGGAAACCCACCACAGCTAATGGCGCTATGAAGGATTCTCGTTCCTGGAGTGATGCCAGCACTGTAGATCCTCATTTCTGGAACGGTGCAACAGCCACCACCAGGCCATGGCTCAGATAGCCACTCCCTGGACGATCCTAGCTCGATCTCTGCAGATGTCGCTCAGGTGCGTTGGAGACAGATGTCTGTGGTTGTTGATGTGAGATTCAGGGCAAAATCTGGAAGTTGCTAAACAGCTGATAGAAACATAAGGCAGCAAGAGGAATGATGTTCCAATCAAATACGTGAGACTCTCTCTCTCTCTCTCTCTCTCTCTCTCTCTCTCTCTCTCTCTCTCTCTCTCTCTCTCTCTCTCTCTCTCTCTCTCTCTCTCTCTCTCTCTCTCTCTCTCTCCCCCTGCATAGGATAAATCTTGGCTGTTCCATCTCTATCAAATGTCATTATTTTTTTCTAGACGTATTGAATTAAGCTTGACATCCGTAGGATATTTTCCATTTCCCAAGTAGAATATTGGAGAATTGGAAGCAGAATTTAGATTCATTTTCATGTAAAGTTGATCGCAACGTAAGAAGCGAAATGTTTGTTGCTTCAGTTGTAAACTGTTTTCACTGATTTGCCGTCTTCTTTCAAGTCACTATCAATGATATATGATACTAATTTGAATATACTAAACCATCTTCAACCTTTAGGATGTCTTCATCATTCTTTTAGAATATGCGAAACTTGTTTATGGCATTGTGAACTATTTACATGTGGATGTCTAATTTGCATATGACATGATTTTGATCCAATTTCATGGTTCATATTAATCGTGCGTTATCAAAGTGCCTTCTGTAAGTTCAGGCACTGTGGGGTCTAAATACACTCACACACACGCACGCATACACTCACACACACACACACACACACACACACACACACACACACACACACACACACATATACATACACATACGTATACACTGCATGCTGTATTTCCACCGTTTGCACATCACATGTGTACATTTCCCGTGTGGATCCCCTCGTGTGCACAGTATATTTGACATCCACCAAGCTACCCACATCGCACAGCCCATTACCTCACTGTGTATCACCAAGTATTTAACACTAGGCACGCAGACCACGCAAAACTCACACCACATTTTTCCATTACTTTCAACCATCTGGGTATTTTCCATCACATTTCCCCCCACACCGGCCGCCCTGTCCCCAACCTGCTCTACATCAGTATTGTTTCATTGTGTTTCCTGCGTGTGAGTAATTCCCTAGTGCCGTTAACCTTCGTCAGGAGAGATGAAGAGGCCCAGTAACCATAAGATACCTGCAGTTTCCCCTACCCCATAAAGAGGCCAAGCCTTACAATCGCCTCGTTAAATGAAGCCATATGTTCCTATAAAGCTAAAATACACAGTCATTTCTACGGCCGCCCAATAGTAACTGTCAGCAACTAATTATTAGAGAATACCACTATCCCCTGGCTGTGGTCCCCTATCCCCTAGCCAGGGGTAGCTGGCGGTGGATGGGGGCACGGAGGCCTAGCCTGTAAACTACCTCTGATACACGATTATGGCACTAAACGACTTCACGTAATGAAAAACCAATAGTTTTCGATATATTTATATATCTAACTGCTCTATGTCACTAACAGATATTATCACTATACCTCTTGTTTTAATGTTATTGTTCGATCAGCCGTGTGAGATAGATGCTCACGTCCCTATTGGTGGAGCGAGATCCGCAGTACACTCCTCAACCAGCAGGCTATATAGGTGGGCTCTATATGAACAGAGAATTATTGTCTTTGACGAAAAACTGTTCGTTAGCTCACATCAAGAGGAGTTCTCACCAGTGACTGTGAAAAAAGCCCAGGGTAGGGATAGGTAATGAGACCCAGAAAAAGCTAGATTATTCATATTGTATGTGTGTGTGTGTGTGTGTGTGTGTGTGTGTGTGTGTGTGTGTGTGTGTGTGTGTGTGTGATTACCAACCTATGGTTACCTATTTGTTCCCACAAGGAAGTAGGCAGACACCACCCATGTCGTCGTGGCCGTTAAACACAAATATTAGCTCTGACTACTTTTAAGAATATTCACATCACATGTTCTCAGATTACATGTTCTTTCCCCATTTAGCTTATAGTTCCAACCAGGTCGACCCTTCCTAGTTACCATGATGAAGCTCCACCGTCGAGTTATACTCGGCTGCCAGAACACCTCGATCCCCTGCAGTATTCCACAGTTTCTCACGTCATATCATACATCATCTTAAATTCATTCATGCAATCTGCATTGACCATGTCCTCCGTCATTCTGTTTCATTCATCCATCATTTTTATAAATAAAAGTACTTCTTTACATTTGTTTTTTTACAAGTTCGTTACTTAAATTTCGTGTTATGTCTTCTGGTTGCTATATCCTACATCTATCACACGACTGATTAACGTCCGCGTCATTGAGCTGTTTTGAAATTTAAAGAGTTGTGATCAGGTCACCTCTCAGTTTTCACTCTACCAAGGCAGTCAAAGTCAAAGCTGTTCACCTTCCCCTGTAGCTGAGCTCTCTCAAATCTGGTACCATCTTTGTTGCCCTCCTCTGTAGTGTGTGTGTGTGTGTGTGTGTGTGTATGTTTGTGTGTGTGTGGGGGGGGGTCTATATGCGCTTTTTGTCTGGGGTGTGCACATGTGTGTGTAGAGTTCCTCACATAAGAACGAAGCAGAACACCATAAATACATGTAACTACATCCTGTAGCACTAGGATGACGTCATAACTGTATTATTAACGAAATATAATTTTGTCCCCAAAAGACAAAAAGTTTAAATGTCTCTAGTTCATTCCACGTCATCTTGACTCAAATAATTTTCGTACATAGACTTTTTTTTAACGCAGAGAAAAACAAAAAGAGAAAACAATGAAAGAAAATAGATTAAAACAAGATTGGAAAAAGATCACATGATTCAGACAAGGTATGACAACTCAAATGGTTAATATTGCAGAACAAAGAATCAGAAAATGAGAAAAAACAAAGGAAGAAAACAAGTAGACTATGTAAGCATGATGTATATAGGAAACATATGATGTATGTTGAGAATGTAGAGGCCAGGGCAGAGGAGGAGCAGAAACGACACACACAAGAATAATGTTCGTGAAAACTGAAACTGAATAAAGAAAAGTTTCATCATTACTATTATCAGCAGAGGTATCAGTAGTGCGAGTAGTAGTAGTAGTAGTAGTAGTAGTAGTAGTAGTAGTAGCAGTGAAAGTAATAGTAGTAATAGTAGTAGCAGTTAGAGTAGTAGGAGTAGTGGTATTAATAGCATTAGCAGTAGTAGTAGCATTAGTAGTAATAGTAGCATTTGCAGTGGTTGTAGTGACAGTAGGAGAGTTAAGTGATAGTAGCAGTAATGTTATTATTATCATTATTACTATTAATGATTATCATTTCTATTTCCAGTTTCATTATCCTTATCATCATTATTCATCACTATTGCTATTACACTAATAATCATATCTTTTTTTCCACTATTTATTCTTTTCAATCTTATTCCAACCGACCACTTCATGACATGTATGAGGGGAACGAAAAGGATGAAGTAGCATCTATCTATTATGTATGTATACCCATACATACATACATACCCAGTATGTATGTATGTATGTATGTATGTATGTATGTATGTATGTATGTATGTATGTATGTATGTATGTATGTGTATGTATGTATGTATGTATGTATCTATATTGCTACTTGAAATGTAAAGTATGGGTATCCTCTCTCTCTCTCTCTCTCTCTCTCTCTCTCTCTCTCTCTCTCTCTCTCTCTCTCTCTCTCTCTCTCCGACTCCGTTGGCCCAGGTTGCTGTCTTTTCTCTCTGCCTCACCCACACGTGGGCCCCTGGCTTTCTGTCCCCAAACGTATAGTTTCTCCCACTTGCACGTAATACTTGATAACACGTAACGCACACGACTCGTTCTTCGTGAAATTGCAGGGGTCACTAGCCCTTCCATTTGGCAAAATCTCTTGGTGAGTATTCAGAAGTAAGTAATGTCTCTCTCTCTCTCTCTCTCTCTCTCTCTCTCTCTCTCTCTCTCTCTCTCTCTCTCTCTCTCTCTCTCTCTCTCTCTCTCTCTCTCTCTCTCTCTCTGAGAATTAAACTTGTTCTCTCTAAGCAAGAGGCGGGCTCCGAGGCAGGTTAGTACAATGTTTCAAAGTACTTGAAGAGTTCAGTATCGTCGCTAGCGAAAATCTCTTTACGGCTGCGCCAGTGCTACCAACGACGAAATGGATTATATAAAACTTAGCGGTCAGTGTGTTAATTCGGGTTGCACGAAATGAATCTTTAACATCGACGCATATGTTACATGGAATAAGCTCCCAGAACATGTTTGTTAGAGCAACAATATTAACATGTTCAAAATCAGGCATGATCACCACCAGTCACACTCCAGCACTGAATAATTTTTTTGATCGCTCACCATACCGCAGTGGTATACTATGCTACCTTCGCAGCCACTGATCTTGCCTTTCCAAGCTGCGATAAATCGCGAGGCTGGAGCTCACAGTTTATCCTCACTACAGTCTTCATGGCCAAAAGTGAAAGGCCGCATGTCATAGTGATGGGATGCATGACATACATAGTTACGTTCATTGTACCTTCTGAATCCTTTAAAGATTTCCATCAGGCATACTACTCCTGCAAGGTATTTTTTTTCTACCCAGTTCCCGTCCTGTGTGTTGTCGGAGTGAGTGGAGAGTGGGGAGAGAGCCTTTGCTGTGCCCTCCTTTGCTTCGAGTGCCTTCAAGGGGACTTCATCTGTTTCAGTAATGTTAAGGCCTGACCGCCTCGCTTGCACCTTGGGTCTGTGTGGTCTGTGTATCTGTTTAGCTATATGTAACTCATTCGTCTTCCCTTATTCTTTTGTTTTCTTTCTGTATTTTCTCTCTGTTTCTTTCATTCTTTGTCTGATCGTTTCTCACTCTCTTATTCTTTCTTTTTCTCTTTCCTCCTTTTTCCTTTCTCTCATTGTTTTGCTTTTTTCTTAATCTTCCTTCTTTTTTCTTTTTTTCTTGTCTCTCTTTTTGTTATCCCTTTTTTCTCTCCCTCGCTCTCTCTTCCACCATTTTTTTCCAATCTTTTTCACTCAATGTAAGTCACGAAAGGAAAGTTTACAAGCTGTTGTCATTCATAAAACGAGAAAATGGAGAGAGAGAGAGAGAGAGAGAGAGAGAGAGAGAGAGAGAGAGAGAGAGAGAGAGAGAGAGAGAATAAAAAAGGGGATAAAAGGGCGTAAACCCCTGGGGACTAGGGTAGGGGAATGTAAAAAAGATCTATAGTCATACATTGTAAGTATAATGTGACAGTTACATATGCCATACATTATACATCTCTATTTACTGGCTCATTCATCGGAGGCAATTCCTATGTCGGGCGGCCTCTGTGAGCGTCGTAATAATATTTCAGAACGCCGTCCTTTTCTATCGGCCAGGACAGACGGCCCACAAGTATTTCATCAGAGCAGTTTTACTGCCGAAGGGAGAGGGAGAGAGAGAGAGAGAGTGGGGAGAGTGGGGAGAGTGGGAGTGGGGAAAGCAGGGGGATCAGGGAGGTGGGGAGAGTAGGAGTAAGGAATGGGAAAGGGAAAAAGTTTGAATGAAGGGAGACTTGGGAGTAGGAGCGTTGATGATGGTTTAGTCTGAGGAGAGTGGGAGGCTTATGAAAGGATGGTAGAGGAGAGGGTTGGGAGAGAGAGAGAGAGAGAGAGAGAGAGAGAGAGAGAGAGAGAGAGAGAGAGAGAGAGAGAGAGAGAGAGAGACATATATGCCAATGACCTGAAGTCAAGAACATGTTCAGTTACGGGAAGACGTAACAGCAACACCGTCACCTCATCATGTGAACCTAACCCTGTGAACTTCAACAAAATCCTAAAAAACGTTGACGTACGTAAATGCAAACGTTTGGGACAGTCGGTACGGAATGAACGTTGGTTGATGTGGGAGGGGGGAGGGTCAGTTTAGGCCACATTCCATGTACCATGTGAAAGTACGCTACCTGGGACGGACCTGGGACGGACCTGGGACGGACTGCTGGTTAGCTAATACGAGTGAAAGTTCTTGCGAGGGATGAATGTAATCAACGTTATCCCAACGTCTGTAGAACGTTCATGAGATACTAAGAAATATATGATCATGAGAGTAATACATGAGTAGCTTAAGAATGAAAATGTAAAAACATACAAGATATAAATGAAAAAAAAAGATAAAAAAGAAATGTTTACACGAAGGTTATTAACATTAATATTAACCTGAAGCAGAATGGGATTCTGAGGAGATGAAACCGTCTAAGCAACTTTTAGAAGGTAAGAATCAAAGCCGGAGGAGGCAGCAGTGTTGCCAGCCACACCCAGGCACTAAAAGGATGGCCAGGTTGTTATTTACAGCCACGCTGTGTCAGTTTAAATCAGAGGCAGGGAGTAAATTAGCGACTTAAGAGAAGGGAATTTATAGTTTGTGTGAAGTGAAGGCTTGTGAAATTATCAAGGGCTCTATTCTTCCTGGTGAGCAGCGAGCCAGCAGCCACCAGCAGATTTACTGAGGGAGGGCGTCCTGCAGGAGGGAGCGAGCTACAACAGCCATGGCAGCTTATCTTAGGATCCTCTGCCTCAGACCATCATGGCGCCGTCTTGAGAGAGATTTACACAGCTATTCGTAATTCTTTTTGTAAATACTTTCACCTGAGCACCGTTCGTGTATGCTTAGTCTTTCTCCTGTAAACATTGCGTGCAGGAGGGAAAAAAGGTTTTATCTTCTAAGCTCTTGTAAACAATGCGTGTCTGATGTGTGTCTTGTAAATAATTGTAAAAATGTTCGAGTGATGCTCATCTTGTAGAAAGAACACCAGAATGTTCGTGTGACGTACGCCTCGTAAACACCTGTAAACAGTTAGCGTGAAATTTATACTGAAAACAAGTGTAAAAAGTTCTCGTGTGATGCTCGTATTGTAAATGTCTGTAAACAGTACATGTCCTTAAATGACGCTAAAATTATGTATATTTTTCACTCCGATGACAGCAGAAAATGCATATATGATGTGTCTCACGATATTACAGTATAATATCAGTACGTTCTCCCAAGGCTGTGTCACGCATTATTATATATCTGTAATAACAACTATTATCACCTTGACTCTTGTACAACCCTCGTTGCGCCACCTCCCTGAGGCTCACTTGACCAGAAGCAACGGTTTCGAACTCACAGTGTTAAGCAGAACAATTTTGTCCTCACGTCCTCTTATAAGCAGACATGTGCTGGGAGTCTTGACTGCTGCTGCTTCTGCTGCTGCTTCTGCTGCTGTTGCTGCTGCTGTTGCTGCTGCTGTTGCTGCTGCTGTTGCTGTTGTTCCTACTACTGCCTCTGCTACTGCTTATGCTGCTGTTCAGAGATAATTTCTTATCAAATATGCTCTGGGCACCTACAATACATTCAGTATTCATCATGGGGGTCCAGAAGACTATGGGAGAGGGATGGGAATGGCAGTCATGAATACGATGATCAACCATGGTACAGACTGACCACAGTCACCATACTTCACAGATCTTCAAGTCCAGAGAGAAGATAAAGTCTCGATATAATCTTATCATATATCAGGATCTAACTACAGATGTTTGTAATGATTCTGAGAGAATTTAGTACTTCGTTTTTCGAGTATTGGAATTGAATTCATCACACTAGGTACCTTACTGTCCACTAAAACAGGATAAAACTAATGGAACAAATAACTGTTGACAGATGATGTCTCGCTGGTAGGGTGGGAATCTCCACTGGCTTTATCCCAACTGGAGAAACCTCACTGGTGAGGTTCCTGCCGGTGGAATCCCCACTAGTGCAACCAAGGTTAGTGAAATTCCTGCTGATGAAATCCCCACTGTTGAAATCCTGGAGGATATGGCTTGAGAAGCACGAAGTGCCTCGTCCACAGCCTCACGCGCCTCTGAATGAACAACAACTGAACTCCTCAAAAAAAAACCCGCACATTTCTTGATTTCTGAGAAACTATTCATGATGGCCTGGTGGGCGAGACAGAGAACAGGAAGCGAAGTTTTAATATCTTGTCTGGCGTGGCCACGTATGCTGATCCCTGACTCATGATGTACGAGACGCCATTACTTGGTTTGTGTCTGAGATACAGAAAGATAACGAATTCTTTTCGAGACGACTGGACTCTCCTGTACTTACTTCCTTTTGACCATCAGCGTCGAAGATGTGGAAGATTGTGGGAACTGCCAACGAGTATGTACGAGATTGTGATATGAGGTTGAGCTAACGCGTACTGCTCACCGCACACGCAGCTTCTTTAATGATATGATTATTTTCTGCTATGCACAGCTGTCGATTCTGATTAATATCCCGTTGTTTTTAGCAATTTTATTTTCTTTTTTATGAGAGATTCTCTACACTACTTTATATAAATTTCTTATTTCGCTTGGCAAGACATTGGGTAATCTCTTTCCTTTTTTTGCTGGCCACTCTCAAATATTTCCTTATCTTTTAGATACAATCTAAGGTAAGTTTCCTGACCCTAGTTACTCTGGCTTTTCCTGGTTTTCAAGATTTTAGTCAAATGCTTTTCTTTCATTTCTTAAATCAACTGTCATGCATATATCATAACGCAACTCTTCCTATATCATGTCATGCATATATCATTATACAACTCTTCCTATATCATCTGTCATGCATATATCATTATACAACCTCTTCCTATATCATCTGTCATGCATATATCATTATACAGCTCTTTATAAACCATCTGTCATGTATATATAGTTATACACCTCTCCCTAAGCCATCTGCCATGCATAAATCATTGTACAACTCTTCCTCTCTGTATAGATACTGTTCTCCAATACTTTCACGTTATCCAGTGTAAGTAATCCAGTTCCTTACGTTTCACTGTGAAGTCTTTCTAATTCCACTAAGATTTATAATTCCCAAGTTTGCTTTCCTACTGCCCTTTTAACCCGGTCGTATTCAACTTTGTTTCTTGTATATAGATTCTATCATAAGACTTCTGTCTCTCGTCCCACAAGTTCTCATTATCACTCCTCTCATTACCTGACTTGCCAACACTGTCTTTTTTTTTCAATCTCTTCTCCAGATTCCAAGTTTTCATTGTGATTATTCTTTACCTCAGCTTATCTCCTCTGCCAATTAATTTTCTTGCTGGTCCTTTTGTAAGCTGTAACTGTGGTGTTGTAAGTTTTCCCGTGTCATAATTGTTCATATTTTTTCCTCACTGGATCTCATCAAGCACTTCGTCTGGCTGTAAGATATACATAAATCTTCTCGAACTTCGTCTTCATCTTAAGATGTTATCATCCCGCGCACTCTTGTGTCATCTGCAAAACGTCTTACTATGTTTTATTTTACTAATTTGGCTCCGTCAGAGAGATAGAGATAGAGATAGAGAGAAAGAGAGAGAGAGAGAGAGAGAGAGAGAGAGAGAGAGAGAGAGAGAGAGAGAGAGAGAGAGAGAGAGAGAGAGAGAGAGAGAGAGAGAGAGAGCGCAAGGGGAGGGTGGAGGAACACGTCTGGGAGGGAGGGTAGCATGGCAGATCGCTTTCCTGGATTCGACAGTCATCTGCTCCCGTGTCAGCTTACTGCCCGCGCCCTGTCTCACACGGCTTGCACGCCTCCACACACGCCTCCCTCGCGCCTAGCTCTCTCTCTCTCTCTCTCTCTCTCTCTCTCTCTCTCTCTCTCTCTCCACCAACGCCACCGCTGGGAAAGGGAAACGTAGAAACAGGATGAGTTGGTATCCATTTTTCCCCGTTGATAATATCTGCGCTTTTTGCGGTCGAGGTATGGGGATTATATCACCTTATGGTCGATGTTTAGAACTCTTGCGAATAATTCACCGGTAATGGAAGGATAATTACGTTTGGCAGCCCATAAACTTCTAACGTGGTTTCGCACTGACGACCAGTTTAGGTTTTAGTGGGCGCAGGCAGGCTTGTCCATGAGTTTTATGGTCCTCTATCTGATGGGGGATGTTGCTCCACGTTTTTTTTGTGTCCTTCGTGTTCCAGATGATTTGGGTATATATATATATTATATATTATATATATATATATAATATATATATATATATTTAATATATATAACTATATATATATATTGGAAAGAATCAATTATGCGCGTGATCAAGTATATTCCTATGAGTCCATGGGGAAAATGAAACACGATAAGTTCCCAAGTGCACTTTCGTGTAATAATCACATCATCATGGGAGACAAGACAGAAATATAACAGTCAGTTATACATCGAAGAGAAGAAGCTAGGACGCCATTTGGTAAACATGCGATGGTCCAAGACAGACAACGAGCGTTCATAAACTTATCATTTTACAAATTCTATCAACAATAAAGTTAACTAATTTGTATAGATCGTCACTAGTATCAAGATTATTCACCAGGAAATTCTCCGTAAAATACATCAGTACAGCTTTACGAAAGTGAGGACCAGGAGGGCACGGATGAAACTGTGGCAATTGAAGGGTGTGAAGGTGACCAGCGGACATGATGGTGAGTGAACATGTTGTGAGGTATGGAGAGAAAGGTAATGAGAATGCCATGTAGAGTAAAGCAGGAAATAAGAGAAAATATGAATAACGAGGAAATGTAGATGAATGAATAGATAGATTGAATGAATAGATAGATAGATAGCCAGATAGACACATAGATAGATGGATAGACAGGTAGACTGATAGATGTACAGCTGCGTCATTTCAAATTATGAGAATATGGAGAAGAAATAAACGTACGATAATCTATTGAGACGGTGGCCAGAAAGCACTAACTTGATGAACGCCGCTGTAGAACGCGGTTTCTGATGAAGATAAAATAAGTATAAGTGAGTGGGAAGGAAAACTGTCAAAGAGAAAAACAAACGCTGGATCGAAGTGTCGATCAAGAACAGGAAATGAGTTCCGGTGATGAGGATTATGGAATACAGAACGCAAATTCCTAAACTGGGTTAAATAGAACGTGGTGAGAGTTCTGAAAAATGCATCGTGAAAATCTTGAGAAAAGAAAGAAAAAAGAGTAGTGATGAAATATAGGAATGAGCGGATGGATAGGTAGGAGTTACGAAAATGAAGAGGAAAAGAGATTACAAGAGAGGAAAGCAGAGAACATATAACTGAAGATAAAGACGGGAAACAAGGAGGGATGGTCTTGTTACTACGAAGAGAACGCACGTAGAAGGTAGGAGAGACTGAACGCATATTTGTTCGAATGAGAAAGACATGTGAAGAAGAACGCACTCCATAGGGAACGTAGGAAAGGTAGAACGCTCATGTGAATGATCAAAAAAGACAGACGAAGAACTCGCTGTGCACGGAACATAGAAGAGATAGAACGCTTATGTGTGTGATTAGGAAAGACGGACGAAGAACTCAATCCGTAGGGAAGGTAAGGGAGATAGAACGCTCATGTGGGCGGCTGGGATAGCAGAGGAAGACACTAGTCTGGGAGGAAAACGTGCAAGAGAACGGCAGGTGAACGGCAGGGATGATTAAAAGCTAACTAGTTATGTGAAGTAAAGGGAAAGAATATGTAAGTCAGGGAAGGTTGGGGGAGAGAACGTAACAGTCAGGGAAGGGAGGAAGAACGTACCAGTCAGGGGAGGGAGGAAGAACGTATACCAGTCAGGGGAGGGAGGAAGAACGTACCAGTCAGGGGAGAGAGGATGAACGTACCAGTCAGGAGAGGGAGGAAGAACGTAGTGGCGGGTGTTGAGTGCAGGTATTAATGAAGCCAGACAGCACGTCAGGTCCGGTGAGGTCCGCAGTCAGCTTAGTGTCTGGCCTGGCCTCCTGCCCTTCTACCTCGGGGGGAAGGAGGAGGAGGAGGAAGAAGAAGAAGAAGAAGAAGAAGAAGAAGAAGAAGAAGAAGAAGAAGAAGAAGAAGAAGAAGAAGAAGTGGAGGAGGAGGAAGAAGAAAAAGAGGAAGAAGGAAATGTATAAGAGGAAAGGCGAAAAAATGAAAATGAAATGATAAAACAGAGGAGGATGGGAGCAAAAAGGATGAAGATATGGATGTATATGGGTGATGATATGAACCTGGACATGATGGTCCTGGAGGTAAAGATGAACACAAGGAAATGAACATCATTCGGTCTAGGTCTTGTGGGATCTTTGATGGTCACAAACAGAACTAAATTTTTACGATTAGGAATATATATATATATATATATATATATATATATATATATATATATATATATATATATATATATATATATATATATATATATATATATATACATATATATATACTTATATATATATATATATATATATATATATATATATATATATATATATATATATATATATATATATATATATATATATATATATATATATATATATATATATATTTATATATATATATTCAGATTAGTACAGTGACTCCCAAAAGTTTGGATCCAAAAGGAAAATAGACATCATAGTCTTTCTTAAAGTGAAGCAAGGAAATGCATAATGTGAGTTTTACATACTTCAGGCGAGAAATTACCTTGATGGACACTTTGTACAGTCAAGAGAAGGTGGACCTGGTACTGGCGCATGTTACAGGAAGAAGCCATATGTAGACTTATTAGATATTTCAGAAAAAAAAGAAATGCTTCCGTCTTAAGGAACATTCAAAGAGAAACATTTGTTCCAGAATTATTATGTTTGGCTGTTAAACGACACGCAACTTAAGTCATGAACAAATCAAGGATAAATTGTTAATTTTTTTTGTGTGTATCCAGACTTTTGGGTAACTGATATCGAGATTGAGACATGTATGATGAGAAGGGATGAGTGTTCGATTATGTTCATAAGGTCACTGGTTGAGCAGTGACACAGCTGTTGCCAGTGATGACATCTTGACCATCAGACGTGTCGAACACTCTCCTCAGTACACCTGCTTAGTGTAGACACGTCCCCTGGGTGTAGTCACACCTGGAAGGTGTTGACATACCTGCAGGATGGAGATACATCTATTAGGAGTAGACTCACTTGCTGGTTGTAGACACACTTGTACAATGAAGATACACCTGCAGAGTGTAGATACACCTGCAGTGTAGATCCACCTGCTGGGTGTATACAAAATATAGAATATTTCTATGATCTGTGGGAAGTGACTCTACTTTCTTTTCCCCTTGGATGAACCAGGTATTACCCAGACAGTGTTGCCTCAGATCAGTCATGGATTTGAGGCGAGGTCTCACGTTTTCTAAAGAGAGATAAGTGAGGCTGAGTATGTTTTGATAAAATTAAGTTACGTATCTCAAGTGAGAATAAATCAAACTTAGATAAGTTATATATGTCTAAGCTTGGCTTTGCTGCAAATGATGTTGCAAATGAATATAATCTCATTTCCAAATGCAGTGAATAAGGTAATCTTGAACTAAGCTTAATTTGAATTCAGTTAATCTGTTACAAGAAAGTTGATGGGATTTAATAAGTGCGTGTATTCTCAGCCAATTGTTCTTCATCTTGAGAGAAAAATATAGTTCTTTCTGGTTGAATGTTTGTGATGGTGGGTGGTCGACACGGCGATTTATATCAGATAATTCTCTCTCTCTCTCTCTCTCTCTCTCTCTCTCTCTCTCTCTCTCTCTCTCTCTCTCTCTCTCTCTCTCTCTCTCTCTCTCTCTCTCTCTCTCTCTCTCTCTCTCTCTCTCTCTCTCTCTCTCTCTCTCTCTCTCTCTCTCTCTCTCTCTCTCACACACACACACACAGGTATAGAATACACAGAAATGCAGGCTAATTAACGGCGACGCTCAGCTACCAAGAACTGCAGCTAGACATACGGGGTATCATTCTACACTGCGATATATCACGATATACCGCGATATAAGGGACGGTCTACCACGATAATCCACAATATTCCGTCATATACAACATTATCTATCATGTTGTACTGCAGTATATAGGGTGATCTATCATGTTGTGCCACAATATAGGGGTGATCTATCATGTTGTACTACAATATACAGGGTGATCTATCGTGTACGATAATTTACGGGGTAATCTATCACTTTGCACTACACTACACGGGATGGTATAACATGTTATCTTGTAACATACGGGATGGTTTGTGATGTTGTACCACAACATGACAACATGCTATACTACAATATGTGATCTATCATGTACGACAATATGTGGGTGAGCAATCACGTACCACAGTATGCGAGGTAATCTATCATGTTCAACCACTACAATATACGGGGTGATTTATCATGTCGAATCACCATGATATACGGGGTGATCTATCATGTTCAACTACCACAATATACGGGATGATCTCTCATTTTCAACCACCACAATATACGGAGTGATGTCATGTTCAACCACCTCAATATACGGGGTGATTTATCGTGTTCAACCACCATATACGGAGTGATCTATCTATCATGTTCAACCACCACAATATACATGGTCATCCATCACCCTGAGCCAGGATACGTCACATTACAACACCTCGAGCGCCGGCAGGAAAGAGAGCCGGCAGCCGTGTGTCCGGAGTGGGGAAAGGGAAGGGATGTTAGAGGGAAGTAAGGGGCTAATGGTTCTAAGGTGAGGAGGAGGAGGAAGAGGAAGAAGAACAAGGAGAAGGTTCTGAGTGTCTGAATGTAGACGTACTGGTCGACGAATAGGTTAGAGAGATGTCGTAAGGGAGACAGGGAGAATCAAAGGGAACCCAGGACTGAACTACTGCAGCGGGCCAAATATGCCGTGTCCACCCACCCAGATCGCTGATGTACACAAGATCAATGTCATCACCGAGTGATTCACAGTCTTTATTTGCTCCCAGTCGCCAGCACTACAACAGCAGACCAACAGTGATGTCAACCGCGATCGAGCTGACACCAGCTGGTTTGGGTCGTGTCATGGCTGAGGGTAACGCGAGAATCAATAGGACTTTGATATGTTTACAGTGAGGCACTGGGGTACTCGGTGGTATGGATGTTTCTTTCATTGTGACTTTCTGGGATACACGACGTTATGGTGGGATGAGTTTGGCACATAAATCAACAAACTCTATATAGGGTTTCTGGACCGTGCCTCCTCGACTCCATGTTGTGTGAAACCTTCAGTTAGGCAGGTCGTCTCTGGGTCTGCTCTGGGGTTGTGTTGGACTTGTTTCATATCCTAATAGGAAATCCTTGTCAGCCTATTCTATGCTTGATTTGCCAATACATTATGGTGACTTTTCCAAATTATAAGTATCATTACAATCATTGTTGCATTATTTACATTATATTCGTGCATACTTGCTATTATATATGTATTTCATGTAGATGTTACTTCAGAAGTTACTCATTACTCTCATGTTACTGTATTTCTACTATTTATTTTCTTTCCTGTGATTTTGATGATGTTCTGGTGTTGTTACTTTGAGTTTACTGTTATTTTTGTCATTACTTTGCATCGTCTCTGACGGTAATCAAGGTTACCATCAATGCCTCAGAGACTCTCTGCCATCACCAGTAGAGGTGGTGTTGACAACACTGATTTCTAGTCGTGGCAAATATTCGCTCGACCACAGACAAGGACATAAAAGGTTACACTAATGTTGGTGTATCCTGTGTGTCCTTCGCTGGTGATATTACAGATTATGTGTGTCAGATCACAAGTTTGTGGTCCCACACACACACACACACACACACACACAGACACAGACACACACACACACACACACACACACACACACACACACACACACACACACAGTATTCAAGGCAATCTCTCATGAATCAGCTACACCGTTTAACCGCCATAATCAATGCTTCACTCAATGTAAATACACCATAGCTTCGAAGACAGCACATGTCACCACACTGCCTGAATCCACCAATCCAGAGTCGCTTGATAGCTGACGACCTGCTCCAATAACTCTGATCTCCAGTCTAATTTGTAAAAGTTTTGCATCTGACTGAGCCCATGATAACATGGCTTATTCAGTCGACCCGCAGCAGTTTGGGAACATGAAGTCTTCCTCCACCACTCACTGGCTTGTCAGCCTCCTAGACTTCGTTTACTACAACTTGGAGGAACGCAAGACCTGGATGGTATTCACCTTCGTAGGCTTCAATAAGGCTTTTGACCATAACATCACCATAAAGAAAGCCATCGACCTGGGACTACGTGGGTGTCTCGGCTCGTGGCTGGAGGACTTCCTGACCGGGTGACACCAAACCGTCCGCTTTAGGGGAGCCACATCGGCATCACTGCCCCTAACATGCGGTGTACCACAGGGCGCGAAGATGGGGCCGCTCTGCTTCCTCATCCCTAACAATGACGCCCTGAAGCACACAAACCACCGCTAGATGTAATAAGACGACTCTACCTTTGGCATCACCATCAACAACTACTCCCCTGACTTCAGAGCTCTTCGGCACATCATCATCAACCTTTACCAGTGGACTACGAACAACGACGTAACCATCAACCATTCCAAGATTGTGATGATGCACATCAACTTGGATGTCAGGGGACAATATTCTGTCCCCTGACATCACAATAGACCCTGACATCCTCCGGTTAGTCAGAGACTTCAAACTTCTTGGTGTCACAATAGACGACTGTTTAAACTGGAAGATTCATGTCAGCGCTACAATCAAATCTTCCTCATACCATTTGTACCTTCGCCGACTGAAGTCACTAAGCGTCCCACCATTTGAGCTGAGGGAAGTCTATACCATCGTCATTCTACCTAAGTTTACCTACGGTTTCTCAGCCTAGCCTTCGTCACTGATCTCTACACAGACAGACCAATTAGATAAATTGAAGAAAAGTGCATGCAGAATCATCCTTGACCCTTCTTACACCACCTACCAAGACGCACTCAACTCCATGAACCTGTCCACCAACTCCGACCAACACCGGCAGCTCACACGACAGTTTGGCAATAAACTGCTGACACACCCCCGTCACAGAGACCTCCTACTCCTCGATACCCCTCCACCACGGACCGCCGTTCGTCCTCACAATCGACTTGTTCCAGACAGACAGCCCTATACCTGCCATTGTGGACTTCATAAACAGTCCATGAACAAGTGCATAGTTATGGAAGTGAACAGTTCAAGTTTCTGTTAGTATGGCTGTGTGGTACATCAACTACTGTATCATTATAACTATACACCACTTAATGTTTAGTCAAGTTCATCACGTATATACCATATTATTTACTCCGTAGATATCCCTGTATATCTGCTACTCTGGCTATCTAAATAAACCTTATCTATATGCTTAACCATAGTGTGGAAATATGCAGCTCACCCTAACTTCATGCTCTTGTACGATTACTTAACAAGTAGCAATCATGAACTCCCAGTTCTGTAATATTTGTAATACTTCAGCAGTGTATTTCCAGCTGAATGGCTGCCTAAATTCAATAAACCGTTATTTATTCATCTATTTTATATACACACAGTAGAAATAACCAGCCCATCTATCACCTATGTCTCGCCGATTGGTTCATGACGTCAGGAAAGTACCATTAATCATACAGCTGACCAATCACAATTCTCCAAGGAATCGCTCACTCTTGCGCCAAGTCATGCATGGACCATTCCCTTGGCTCTGCTGCACAGACGCCCTTTAAATCTGCCCCGCATCAGCTGTTCACCAGACACTGGCATTTCCGTCACACTCCCCACAAATCTGCTTTGTCTTTCTTAAAATTCACCACCGCTCCAGCCATGCAGGTATATTTCCACCCCGGTGTATATGTTTCCACAGCCTCCATCCCTTGCCAAGACCACAGAAATTCGCTAGAAATACCAGTTTCACAGTGAGTACAAGTTTGATCGTCACAGAAGAAATGGCATGCCAAAGGTACACACAGATATATATCTAAAGGAAGGATCATAACAATAGCAAAGATGTCACTTCAGCAACTTAAAACCTTAACCAAACGTCAGCAACACTCCAGGTCCTGCCCCTATAGTACTCAAGCAACACCCATATCACACTTTACTGCACCTCAACTTGACATCCTTCATAGCCGCTGGAGATCACCCATCACACCCACATGTGGACACCCACCACACCCGCTGTAGGAAATCCATCATATGCGCTGTAGGACACACATCAAAGCCGTTGTAGGACACACACCAAAGATGATGTAAGACACCCAACTCACTCACTGTAGGACATCCATCAAAGCCACTTTAAATCACCCTTTGTGAGCCGAAGGATACTAATCCTACACGCCATTCAGCTAGACCGAGGGATCCATCACATGTATCTCCCTACCTTCTGCAGTTGGTTAGAGCGTGGGTGTGAGCGAATGCAGCCTTTCTTCGTTTGTTCCTGGCGCTATCTCGATTACGTGGAAAACGGCGAGAGAGAGAGAGAGAGAGAGAGAGAGAGAGAGAGAGAGAGAGAGAGAGAGAGAGAGAGAGAGAGAGAGAGAGAATGTAAATATATTTTTTTTTCAAACTATTCGCCATTTCCCGCGTTAGCGAGGTAGCGTTAAGAACAGAGGACTGGGCCATTGAGGGAATATCCTCACCTGGCCCCCTTCTCTGTTCCCTCTTTTGGAAAATTAAAAAAAAATTGAGAGGGGAGGATTTCCAGCCCCCCGCTCCCTCCCCTTTTAGTCGCCTTCTACGACACGCAGGGAATACGTGGGAAGTATTCTTTCTCCCCTATCCCCATATATATATATATATATATATATATATATATATATATATATATATATATATATATATATATATATATATATATATATATACATATATATATATATATATATATATATATATATATATATATATATATATATATATATATATATATATATATATATATATATATATATATATATTTTTTTTTTTTTTTTTTTTATACTTTGTCGCTGTCTCCCGCGTTTGCGAGGTTAGCGCAAGGAAACAGACGAAAGAAATGGCCCAACCTCCCCCCATACACATGTATATACATACGTCCACACACGCAAATATACATACCTACACAGCTTTCCATGGTTTACCCCAGACGCTTCACATGTCTTGATTCAATCCACTGACAGCACGTCAACCCCGGTATACCACATTGCTCCAATTCACTCTATTCCTTGCCCTCCTTTCACCCTCCTGCAAGTTCAGGCCCCGATCACACAAAATCTTTTTCACTCCATCTTTCCACCTCCAATTTGGTCTCCCTCTTCTCCTCGTTCCCTCCACCTCCGACACATATATCCTCTTGGTCAACCTTTCCTCACTCATTCTCTCCATGTGCCCAAACCATTTCAAAACACCCTCTTCTGCTCTCTCAACCACGCTCTTTTTATTTCCACACATCTCTCTCACCCTTACGTTACTTACTCGATCAAACCACCTCACACCACACATTGTCCTCAGACATCTCATTTCCAGCACATCCATCCTCCTGCGCACAACTCTATCCATAGCCCACGCCTCGCAACCATACAACATTGTTGGAACCACTATTCCTTCAAACATACCCATTTTTGCTTTCCGAGATAATGTTCTCGACTTCCACACATTCTTCAAGGCTCCCAGAATTTTCGCCCCCTCCCCCACCCTATGGTCCACTTCTGCTTCCATGGTTCCATCCGCTGCCAGATCCACTCCCAGATATCTAAAACACTTCACTTCCTCCAGTTTTTCTCCATTCAAACTCACCTCCCAATTCACTTGACCCTCAACCCTACTGTACCTAATAACCTTGCTCTTATTCACATTTACTCTTAACTTTCTTCTTCCACACACTTTATCAAACTCCGTCACCAGCTTCTGCAGTTTCTCACATGAATCAGCCACCAGCGCTGTATCATCAGCGAACAACAACTGACTCACTTCCCAAGCTCTCTCATCCCCAACAGACTTCATACTTGCCCCTCTTTCCAAAACTCTTGCCTTTACCTCCCTAACAACCCCATCCATAAACAAATTAAACAACCATGGAGACATCACACACCCCTGCCGCAAACCTACATTCACTGAGAACCAATCACTTTCCTCTCTTCCTACACGTACACATGCCTTACATCCTCGATAAAAACTTTTCACTGCTTCTAACAACTTGCCTCCCACACCATATATTCTTAATACCTTCCACAGAGCATCTCTATCAACTCTATCATATGCCTTCTCCAGATCCATAAATGCTACATACAAATCCATTTGCTTTTCTAAGTATTTCTCACATACATTCTTCAAAGCAAACACCTGATCCACACATCCTCTACCACTTCTGAAACCACACTGCTCTTCCCCAATCTGATATATATATATATGTATATATATAGATATAGATAGATAGATAGATAGATAGATAGATAGGTAGATAGATAGAGAGAGAGAGAGATGTATCAGTCACGTCATTTACTGACATTCTATTCTCTCGTTTACTTATCTTATTTGTTTGTTAATCTATTCATTTAACCTCGTATTCTTTGCCTGCACTATGGCATTCATATCAATTCACTTGTTCATTAACCTATCTATTCGTTCATCTATTCAGTGCCTGTAACATAGATGAGTGTTAACAATATAAATAAGCAAGTAATATATTTTTGTCACGGTTCAGCTGGCACGTTAATATGTCTCATAATTAGCCTCTGCCTCACACATGAGACTCATTACACTTGGTATTGTGGGTTTAATTCCCTGGTGTACTCTGCTCCCACCCGAGACTGCGCAACAAGACTTTGCTTTCCAAGGTCTTCATCTGGCCTTTAACACGCCTGTACATATCGCCATTAAAGGTGGTTCTTCCTGCGTCTTTTAATGAATTATTTACTTAGTCACAGACTCTTAAAGCCAGTAATAAAATATTAATTTGTTACATGCGGTGCAGCGGGGTGTTTTTACCAGACCCTGTGTCTTTGTTTGAGAAGCTGCCTGTCATGTTTTTGTCCCGGTTTCATGATTTGAACATCTGGCTGGCTAAGCTCGTCAGGTTCTTATCTGTACATCTCCGTTTCCTCCTCACGCCCCTCATCAGCTGCTGTTGCCTCTTGATCAGGAGCTGAGTATGGTTCTTGATGTGTGTGTGTGTGTGTGTGTGTGTTCTTACGTGCGTGTATGTCATCGTTCAGGAGAGAGAGAGAGAGAGAGAGAGAGAGAGAGAGAGAGAGAGAGAGAGAGAGAGAGAGAGAGAGAGAGAGAGAGATCTAATTCATTTTCGTATGTCTTGAAAATATATATATATATATATATATATATATATATATATATATATATATATATATATATATATATATATATATATATATATATATATATATATATATTGTTTGTCGGCTATGCGTGTTTATGGAATAGATGAGTGAGTTATATACGTAGAAATGAACGTACCACTTCAATAAAAACGTATATTCATCATGCTGTACATTATAATGAACTTCATCTATACTTTTTCATCAACTTCTTGATAAATTATATATTCTATACACACGATATACACACCTGTGTTTCACGAACACTTGTATACCAGTTTTTCCTCTTAATTTTTTGGTTTGACGTTCCTGATGGTTCATATGAACGAGACTTGTCTGGTCATCGTTTCCTACTAGAGGAGTTGGCGACCATCTGAGGTCCAGGAACTCGAGTGTGGTACGCATGGTGACGGGGGAACTACAGGCGAACGCGGTAATTACAGGAGGTGACTTTTATGTAAACAGGCGAACATGTGCAAGAGGATCCCTCACACCCAGAGCGTCCGCATGTTAACTAGTCTCTCTCTCTCTCTCTCTCTCTCTCTCTCTCTCTCTCTCTCTCTCTCTCTCTCTCTCTCCTCTCTCTCCCTGTAGCATGTAAAACATCACGAGACATAAATCTCCCAGACAGTATGTGATTAAGGCCACACTGCTACATGTTTTATACATGACTAACGATCGTCATCGTCGTCCTGAGCCCTACATCTGTGGCCTGTGATGGCGGACTGCTTTGTTCCAGAAGGGGTGGGGGTCGGGATGGGGTTTTGGGGCGGGGTGAAGGTGGTGGGGGGTAAGAGAGGGGAGGAATGGGGGGCTGTGGATGGGATACACCACGTCTCCTGGGGAGGAAGAGTAGGTGGCAAGATTTATAGCAGGAAGGAGACATTGCAACCCTCAGGGGATTCGTACACTTCCGTTGTTTAGAGGTCCGAATCCTTGATACTTACAGTTCCGTACGTGTTTCTTATCCGTGCAGAGGAGGAATGTTGGCCTTACCTCCTGGTATGTGCACCTCTCACGTTGTGAGAATGGAGCCCTTCGTCTAACAATAAGGGAGACAATGTCTATAAAGGTTCAGCAAGTCTTAAGTCATCAGAAGAACACGTAAGGGAAAGGTCACACCGTGTTGAGCCTCACACCCGCCTCCTCACATCTGGAATATGCTTGCGTAATCTAAGGACCTCTGCTCATCCTGTGATCCTGACACATGTACCTGTAGGATGGTGGTATACAGAGGAGGTGATCTAGAAGAGGCGGATCGTGAGGCCATGTGGGAGGAAGACAGAATTAAGTTTTTGTTGAGGAGACAGTACAGAGTAACGGGTTACTACTGGAAAAATCTCTATCCTAATCTCGTCACCACTGCAACACACCTTACCATAACTCCCTCAGTCCTCAACTCCATTCCAACCACGCCTCACCACTTGTCAACCGACACCTCACCACATTCCTAGTGACACCCCCAACTACACCTTATAGCCCCATCCACTCCCTCTTAACACTCTCTCTCTCTCTCTCTCTCTCTCTCTCTCTCTCTCTCTCTCTCTCTCTCTCTCTCTCTCTCTCTCTCTCTCTTTCCATCCCTCCGTCTCCTCCATCCATATTCTCCCCCTTCTCTAGCTCCATCCTTCTGTCTCCCACCTCTATCTAATCTACTACTCATCCTCCGTATGTTTAGTGACCAGGATCTCGGGTCAGGGTGTCACCTGTGCCCAGCCTGGCACTGTAGCGAGGTACCCAGCTCGTCATAACGGGTCCTGGACCTGACGCGCCCAACACGGGAATCCTCGACGAACTTTTACGAAAGTTTCGGATTTTTGACGAATGTGAAGAATCTGTCATAATCTGTGAGGCATTTCATGTGGTATTTACGACTTCGCATGACGGTCACGCATGTCCCGTCCGTCATGCAGCTCTTATGACAGCAATGGATTCCTTTTGGTAGTCATGCAGTTGCGGCAACATTTATGGATTACTCATGACATTCATGGATTTTTTAAGTACACCCGATGGCATTTAAGGGTCAGGCATGTCCGTTAAAGCGTCACTCATGACTGGTCAAGCTGACAGTTGACGACACGTCTGAAACAGCCAACCACCGACAGAACCAGAAATGTTATAGAAAACTGCTGGTGAGTTCAGCATGAGCTCAGACGTCTCATCTTATGATATACTATTTCTTCCTCCCGTGTGCCCATGTCCCGCTGCGAGAGTGCTTGATCAACCACTTCCGGCAAGAGAAAAAAAGAGGAGAAGTCTTGCAAGCGGATGATGATTCAGTATGATGTCAACATACTGGCACGAGTTCTTGGTGTATCAAGCCACAAAAACTGATCCAGAAAGGTCCTCAGTGCCGAGCTGGTGAGACGCTGGGAGACTTCTTATACCTCACCTCGTTATGTTAGTATTGCTGAAATTCATGAGGTCCTCGATCTGAATTCCGTAAGACATTTACAGACCCTAAAGATAAGCAGGGGAACGTAACCTGGAGACTGCTGACGGTCAAAGTGGTAGGAGACGAGATCGTGTTGCAGATACACTGTTGATGATGTTTGTGATGTGTTGCGACGTCTCTGAAGCCTTCATAAGAACCGTCCGATGTGACTCTTGTCATGTCTGTGTGTGTGTGTGAGAGAGAGAGAGAGAGAGAGAGAGAGAGAGAGAGAGAGAGAGAGAGAGAGAGAGAGAGAGAGAGAGAGGTAATAAACAGAAAGTGTGTGTGTGTGTGTGTGTCTGTCTGTCTGTGTCTGTGTCGAAGTCCACGCACGTACATGCGTGTCTGCGTGAAGAGAAAATATTCGTTAGATTTATAAAACTCGACTTTCGTGCCTGAGCAGAAATACCGTCATACCCAACACGACCCGGAGTTATTGACAGCCGGCACATAAATCCGGGTCAGCCTCGGAATTTCAGCCACAAAATTTCGTCAAGATAGAGAATTTACGAGCTTGAAAACGAGTTCGTAAGTCGTCAGTGAGAATTACTGATTAGGCTATTAAGCAACTTGATTTACTGCCTCGTATCAAGGCAACTGAAATACGCGGGCGAGAGTAGCTTGTGTTGGAAGTAAAGTTTGAGGTATTTTATGGCTGGGGTATCCATCACACTCACTGCAAGACGTAAATTTGAGACAAGGAACACGCTACGCTCGACACGGGTGTCAGAAGGTATTACCAGTTGAACGTTTACAATAAATATTGGCTACACTAGTGGCTAGGTCTGACTGACTGGCTCTTGCCTCTAAACTACACTGTTTTGAATATCTGTGGAATTTGAATTATTGATGTCAGCTGCTCTTTGAAGTCAGATAGACTTCGATTAAGATAAGGTCACCTTTTAAGAATGTTTAAAGGGTAGAAATGGATTCTAAAACACCTCCCTCCCTCACATCCAACCTTTCCTCCCTCCCTCCCTCCTTCATTACCACCATCTAACTCCAAAGTTTTTCATTGCTCTATAAAAAAAGTCTTTTTTGAAAAGACGATGAAATCCTTGAGCACGACGGTACGATCCTTGAGCACGACGGTACGATCCTTGAGCATGATGGTACAACCCTTGAGCACGATGGTACGATTCTTGAGCACGACGGTACGATCCTTGAGCACGACGGTCCGACCTTTGAACACGATGGTACGATTCTTGAGCACGACGGTACGATCCTTGAGCACGACGGTACGGCCTCTGTGCACGATGGTACGATCCTTGAGCACTTCGGTACGGCCCTTGTGCACGATGGTACGATCCTTGAGTACGATGGTACGATCCTTGAGCACGACGATACGGCCCTTATGCACGAGAGTACGACCCCTGAGTACGCTAGTAAGATCCTTGAGCACGACGATACGGCCCTTATGCACGAGAGTACGACCCCTGAGTACGCTAGTAAGATCCATAAGTACGTCGGTATGATCAATGAGTATGACCTTTGACTTCATCCCTGAGGGTCACGCTATCTCAGGTCACCCTATCACGCTTAAGGGTTGCACGTACGTGCTACAAGACCGTACCGTCGTGCTGAAGACCGTACCGTCGTGCTGAAGACCGTACCATCGTGCTGAAGACCGTACCGTCGTGGTGAAGACCGTACCGTCGTGGTGAAGGGGTATGGTGCAAGACCATGATCATGAGCCAAGGTTTAAGATTCTGATGTAAATAACATATTAACACAAGGAGGAAAATGTTACATTACTTGGCTGCAAAATTATTACATCTATAATCATGTACAATCAATTTGGTTCTTTTATACAGAATTATAGTCCAGCAAGATAAGGCAGTGGAATTACTAATAATTTGCTGTGTTCATTGTCTGGGCCATGAAAGGTTTAAAGTTACTGTTCGCCGTTACCGCTATTGTATTGTTAGCGCCGGCAAGTCCCGTTCACCCCTGGTCTGAGCACGGCTGTTATCATGCTTCAGTCTCGAACCGTAAAGCGATACGAATTTCTGCGAAAGATTATATACATTTAAAAGTTTTCAAGCACACAACACAGATTATACGATATTATAAATTCTACTTTGATTATCTCCCACCTCCTCCCTCTTGCCTTCTCTGGTATTGTATGAGTGAATCGACGTGAAATGAGTCAGAAAGGTTCAATGAGGGATCCAGAAGATACGACAGAAGCGGTTCGAAACGGTTCCGAAACAGGTTTGGTGAGGTTGGTAAAGAGCGCGCAGGAAAGGCTCTATTTCCTGTTATTATCTTCATATTTCGTGCTTGAATATAAACACCGAGGACCAGAAGGCACGTTCCTCAATCTTCTTACCTGCTAATCTTCTACACGATTCGAACAGGAAGGTCGAAACAGAAGGCAAAAGACGCGGGGGGTGATGGAAGGTTTCATGAGCATATCCGACTCGTGTACTGCGTCCGATTGTTCCTGGTCATGCTCGGCTGTGTTGAAAGTAATTTCTCGGTGGTGATTATATCTATCAATTTCCCGGCGGCCCCGTGATTTATGAGCTGGGTGTTGGACAAGTTAATCAAAAGAATTGTTTGCCTTACCACGTACGGTAGCCATAAAGCTGGCGCGGGAGGGACTTATGACCGGTGGAGGACATTATCGTGTGTCATTTGTATCGTCAACACTGGACGCTGGCGAGGACCAGGACACTCACTTTGATGGTGACTGCCTCCCTCAGTGCTGGGTGACGATGTGTATGGCTAGTGTTGTTGTTTGGATGGTGTGCTTTCTCTCAGTCCGTTTCTCTCTCTCTCTCTCTTCTCTCTCTCTCTCTCTCTCTCTCTCTCTCTCTCTCTCTATATATATATATATATATATATATATATATATATATATATAGTTAGATGCGATGGTGAAAAATACGGCAGTTGAGGGTATGATTAGGGGCGTAAGGTAATCAATAAAGTGAAAAATGGTGAACGGATTGTGGAGTAGTTCGCTGAAAACGGACTGGTGGTTGGGAATACCTGATTTAAAAGGAGGTACATAACACTAGTATACTTGAGTAAGAAAGATGGTCAACGAGCATTACTAGATTACCTATTACTTGATAAGTGTGTAAAAGAGAGACTCCTGGATGTGAATGTGCTCAGAGGGCAGCTGGTGGGATGTCTACTCAATACCTTGTGGAGGCGAGGTTGAAGATTTGTAGAGGTTTTCGGCAAAGAGGAAACATTATCGGTGAAAATAGAGTGGTGAGAGTAAGTGAGCTTAGAACAGGGATGAGTGTGAAGAGATACCTGGAGAGACAGTGCAGAATGGCAAAAGGCGAGAGGAAACGAAGCTAGGGAGATGAGTGAAGAATTCGAGGTATTTAGAGAAGCAGTGCTGGGATTTGCGAGAGACGCATGTGACATGCGAAATGTGAGAGGTGGACAGATTAGAAAGGGTAGTGAATGGTGGAATGAAGAAGTAAAGTTGCTAGTGAAAGAGAAAAGAAAGGCATGTGACTGTCTTCTGTGTCTTCTTCTTCAGCATGCAGGAGGCGCAGACGTAATAAACAGGTCCGTATGAGTAATGAGTAAACAGACTCAACTCCCGTTATTTGTGTTACCCGTAAACATTCTGCACTGAGAAAAGTAATTAAAGACGATCTATTTCAGAGTTGTTTGTAACACAGAGATGTTGTTAAGCACTTTATTTCGGTGAACAACACTGAAGATTGTTATTTAAGGAAACACCCCCCCCCCCCTTGCCAAGCCCTTTCCGATGACTATGAAGTCCAAAATTCTTTTTCAGAGATGACGTGTTCTATCATCCTATCACTTGTAGCTAAGTGTGGCAATTTCCTTATGTAATGATGAATGAATTGAATTTACACCATAGTATGATTTTCGTGGTATTCTATTGTCAGTTAAGTCAAGAGCCGTGGAGGATCATCTACTTTCTTTCTGAGCTGACAAGGTAGGAGGATCTTATCTTCACGTAATGTGATAGTGAAAATATTCATGGCTAAGTTGACAAGAATCAACTGTACGGTTGGCTTAATGGACCAGGATAAACACAGCGCTGCTCACACTCTCTCCTTCCATATTTCCTCTTGTGATACATAAACATACATACACGTATATAATACATGTATACATGGTCTCGAGTCTATGTGTGTGATTACTGAGTTACAGGGAGAGAGTTGCACACTCGTGTTGCCTTGTTTCTTAACCTTCTACCATGTGTTTACTCCTGTGTGTGTGTGTGTGTGTGTGTGTGTGTGTGTGTGTGTGTGTGTGTGTGTGTGAGCTTTTCGTGATGTCATCATGCATATTCTAATTCTCAACATTTCTCTTCCGTGAGATGTCTTATCTACACCAATAATAGAGCGATGGTTCTCCACCACACTGGCCAGAGCCCAGACATAGTTGGGTTTGGAACAAAGGTTTTCTTTCCCCCTGTTTTTAAGGGACTCTGATGATAATGAGGTTTTAATGGACTTCTTAGACGCCAACTGAGGAGAGGAGAATGACCCACGGGAGATGCAGCGTCTCGAGCCCTGTAGTGTGATGTCCTGAAGGATCGTAAAGCCATGGGCGAAATATTTGACTTCAGGGTCTAATTGACGGTATTCAGAAAGCTGGATTATTGCGTTTCAGGGGCTGATGTACGGCACGCAAGGGAGAGAGGGTTAATGTCTAGCTCTCACTGGTTGAACTATTGTATTTCAGATGTTGTATTTAGTAGATGAAAGAATCACACACACAGACTATGATCTCTGAGCACAAGGGTTAGATAGTTATCGCACTCCTGGGTGAAATCATCACACACATGGTTTAGATTATCGTACATATGGGTTAAATCACTGTACCCCTGGGTTAGATTATCGCACATGAAGGTTAAATCATCACATTCATAGAGTAATGACCCACAATCAGGGTTCAAATTATCCAGCTAAGAGAGGTGATCTCGGCACTGAAGGGTTGAATTATCACACCTGAGGGACGAATCACTGTAGCCAATACGTTAGTGATAATTACCTCCCAGTCTGCCTTCTGAGTGAGTCAGCTGTTGCCACACCTCGTCCAGGAGATGCATCAGAGGAGGACTCTTCCAGGATCTTAGGGCCGAGGGCAACCTCAGACAACACAGATGTGGCAACGTCTGGCTGGTTATAATCAGATTTTCTAAACAGAGGCAGGCTGCCATGTCTGACCGATCGCCCTTATCTCCATGACAGATAACAGAAGGCGAATTGACTGGCATTGATTTATATGTAGATAAGAGGGCAATTCGCTCACAAACGTGCAGGCAGTGATAAGATGTTTTTGTATACCTGACCAAGACGAAGAGGCAATTCGCGCAGATAAGTGCTTTCAATTATATAATGTAACTTACATGCATCACTGGAGTTAAAACACTTATTGTGCCTTGGTCAATAATGTGATACACAAACCGGACGTCTGTGGTTGGCAGACATAGGGAAACCGTAATTCGGGACAAGATTGTACATCACTTAGATGATCACAACCCACTTAACGATTCCCAGCGTAGTTCTCGACGAAGTTGTTCATATCTCAGAAATCTGCCTGATTTCCTTAATGACATAATCAACACATTTGATGAGAATAAAACAGCTGATGTGAGTCGTTTAGATTCTCAAAAAGCAGTCAGTAATTTCTTGCATCATAGACCACTGGCAAAGGTTAAGTTACGTGGCATAGATGAGGTTGTAGTTCAGCGGTTAAGAAATTAGTTGACTGGCCTTAGAATGATCGGACGTAACAAGCTGCAATCCCAAGGGATCAGTCTTGAGACCATTCCCGAATGTGACGTAGATCATTCTCACTGGTAATGGGTTACGTTGGGAGACAACGAGATTCGCAGGCGAAGCTGAGTTGGAAAATAAGCTGAAGAGAAATTGAACGTCTACAGCTGCTCGTCAACATACGTACATTGATGGGGTGGACTCACAGGTGGCAAATGAATGGCAATATCGATACGTTCAAAGTTTTAAATATTCATCGGCAGTAAAGCCGCAAGTAAACTTGCAGTATAAACTCAGTCTGACTCATGTAAGTGAGGATAGCGACTGAGGTTCAGTAACTTCCCAAGACCTATATATAAGCAAGTAGTGCTTAGAGTTGCTAAATAAGATCAAACCCGAGGCTTCATAGATAGGAAGTCTGTTTCAGGTCTAAAATAACGTAATCCTCACTCTGTATTTTAGTGGTGCCTATTTGCCTGGATTACTGTGTTCAGTTTTAGTAACCTTACTTGAAAGAAGACACAGAGAATATAGGTAGAATACGGTGGTGAGCGACCAAGACTACTCCTGGACTGCCCGGACTGAGAAACAGTTTGTATAATGTTCGTTTAAGAAGATCTAAACTTATTCAGCTTAGAGATAAGATGGCTAGAAGCTGATAAGATACAGGTGTTCAATACGATCAAAGGCGTTGACAGTATTCATCTAAGCAGCTGTTTAAGGCGAGATCAATTTAATTTGAATCTTATCAGAAGATACAAACTCGATGGCAAAACTTTTCTTTGCTCCGAATGCATCAAAGTATATTTTCTCCTCTGGAATATTAACGCATGGTAATAATCACCAGGATGATCAGATGGAGGTAACACCGGTGGTACATGTGAGAAAGATAAGACTCGACAAACTTTTAACTTGAAGGTTCACAATTGACTTTATTAGCACACCTGTTGCCAAAGCTTCCAGGTATTTCTCCTCTGCCTCTCATCACTTCTACCATCAATACAAATGTAGATACAATCGAATGAAAAGAGTGATAAACCACTGGGACCTGACGAGGCTGTTTGGGATAGTGGACGAGAACAGAAACTAATGGACCGGTGTGGTAGGAGTAGAAAGACAATAAACAGCCTCGAGAGGACTCAGTAGTCTTTTAATGTTATATTTCATTTGTTTTTCTGTCATTTTCAACGTAATGGTAGACGACGTCCTTTGTCTCACTGGTACATTCACGAACTGGTATGATCTACATGTCGAAATGCAGTGTTGCAAGAAATACAATGCAATGAACATATGGCAATATAGGGTCAGTAATGCACCGTTTGTAATGCTTCTCACACCTTCGTTCGTTCTACTGTGGTGCAAATAATTTGCTCGTTTTTGCCTCTTAGATTTATAAAACAGACTAACAAAAACGTTTTAAACAATGCATATTTCATCTATTTTATGGAAAAGTTATTCTTTTAGCATATAATTGCACGGGAGGAATTTTTTGGGGAGAAGATATGAATTATGTTTTCTTCCCATAAAATTCGATAAATGCTATTATGTTTCTAAATGATAAAACAGCAGAGAATGGAACTTCATAGTTGGTAAACCAATGTTTGGTGTTCACACATTTCGTCAAATGTACAAATACATATCTAGCTAGCACTGTTTCACACATGTCTGTATAGGGGAACATATAAGTAAATAAATAGATAAACGCATATATATATATATATATATATATATATATATATATATATATATATATATATATATATATATATATATATATATATATATATATATATATATATATATATATATATATATATATATATATATATATATATTTATATATATATACATTTTTTTTTTTTTTTTTTTTTTTTTTTATACTTTGTCGCTGTCACCCCCGTTTGCGTGGTAGCGCAAGGAAACAGACGAAAGAAATGGCCCAACCCCCCCCCCCCCCCATACACATGTACATACACACGTCCACACACGCAAATATACATACCTACACAGCTTTCCATGGTTTACCCCAGACGCTTCACATGCCTTGCTTCAATCCACTGACAGCACGTCAACCCCTGTATACCACATGACTCCAATTCACTCTATTTCTTGCCCTCCTTTCACCCTCCTGCATGTTCAGGCCCCGATCACACAAAATCTTTTTCACTCCATCTTTCCACCTCCAATTTGGTCTCCCTCTTCTCCTCGTTCCCTCCACCTCCGACACATATATCCTCTTGGTCAATCTCTCCTCACTCATTCTCTCCATGTGCCCAAACCATTTCAAAACACCCTCTTCTGCTCTCTCAACCACGCTCTTTTTATTTCCACACATCTCTCTTACCCTTACGTTACTTACTCGATCAAACCACCTCACACCACACATTGTCCTCAAACATCTCATTTCCAGCACATCCATCCTCCTGCGCACATCTCTATCCATAGCCCACGCCTCGCAACCATACAACATTGTTGGAACCACTATTCCCTCAAACATACCCATTTTTGCTTTCCGAGATAGTGTTCTCGACTTCCACACATTTTTCAAGGCTCCCAAAATTTTCGCCCCCTCCCCCACCCTATGATCCACTTCCGCTTCCATGGTTCCATCCGCTGACAGATCCACTCCCAGATATCTAAAACACTTCACTTCCTCCAGTTTTTCTCCATTCAAACTCACCTCCCAATTGACTTGACCCTCACCCCTACTGTACCTAATAACCTTGCTCTTATTCACATTTACTCTCAACTTTCTTCTTCCACACACTTTACCAAACTCAGTCACCAGCTTCTGCAGTTTCTCACATGAATCAGCCACCAGCGCTGTATCATCAGCGAACAACAACTGACTCACTTCCCAAGCTCTCTCATCCCCAACAGACTTCATACTTGCCCCTCTTTCCAGGACTCTTGCATTTACCTCCCTTACAACCCCATCCATAAACAAATTAAACAACCATGGAGACATCACACACCCCTGCCGCAAACCTACATTCACTGAGAACCAATCACTTTCCTCTCTTCCTACACGTACACATGCCTTACATCCTCGATAAAAACTTTTCACTGCTTCTAACAACTTGCCTCCCACACCATATATTCTTAATACCTTCCACAGAGCATCTCTATCAACTCTATCATATGCCTTCTCCAGATCCATAAATGCTACATACAAATCCATTTGCTTTTCTAAGTATTTCTCACATACATTCTTCAAAGCAAACACCTGATCCACACATCCTCTACCACTTCTGAAACCGCACTGCTCTTCCCCAATCTGATGCTCTGTACATGCCTTCACCCTCTCAATCAATACCCTCCCATATAATTTACCATATATATATATATATATATATATATATATATATATATATATATATATATATATATACATATATATATATATATATATATATATATATATATATATATATATATATATATATATATATATATATATATGTATATATATATATATATATATATATATATATATATATATATACATATATATATATATATATATATATATATATATATATATATATATATATATATATATATATATATATATATATGTATATATATATATATGTATATGGAAGGTAAGTAGAAGAGGATGTCAAGATATATGAGGAAATAAATGACAAGTTAAAATGTCTTACAAAATGATAGAAAAAACAAATCACAAAGAATAATCAAGTTTCTTGACCCATAAAAGACTCATGGCCTCAATATGTGCTGAAGATGTCTGCACTTCGATACAACTCTTGAAATATTGTTCAAGATTTCGCTGTAGCAACGATCATCCTTGTGCCAGGAGACCAGGATGATGTGCTCAACTACCGACCGATGTTCCTGACCTGATCACAACCTTGAGGTTTCTAAGTCAGGTTGATGACGTAAGCAGTGAACAGGTATTTCTTAGTTGTAGTGACGCAACGACCATATGACATAACACGAAAGCAAAGAATAGACTTGCTTGAAAATATGTAAAGACGTCATTTAATCATATAAGTGTGGTTGACGAATGGACCAAACTGTATGATGAACCAGTAGATCCACACATCATACAGAAGTTTAAAAAGTTGTATGATATTAGAGAAGGTTTACTCTGATGAGGAAACACAGATGTGGAGCCCTCTCCCCGTACAGCACACACACCTACAAACGTGGCTAGCTCGCCACGTATCCTGCATGTCTAGCCATATGTCTCAGGCGCCTTCCTGATGCCTTGCGTCTGGTGTCTGGCTTCTGGCAAGAAAGACATATGTCTCTGGCTTCTGTCGCCTGGCCTTGGGGTCTGGGCATCATTACTGAATTAGAGTTTGTTGACGAGGCTCCGTGACCCCCTGCCGCTTAGGGAGGCTGAAATATCTGTAATAAACCTGACTTGATATATAATTTCACTTGCTCATAAATCATCAACGTTGTAGGAAAAAGTGACTTCGACTCCTTGGCCAGGAGAGAGGATGACATCATGATCTACGCCAGTTAAGCAGCTGGACCCATCAACTACAGACGACGTGGTAAAAATCCCGTGGAAAATTAAGGGCTGTACATGCCTTATATTCGTCATACTTAGTGTAGTTATAATATTTTAGAAGTATTTCATGAAGTATTTTCCCTGCCATGGAAGGAGACAGCCATTTGCCCTTAGCGTGGTTGCCAGACTCGACATGTCAGCCAATATTTCACAGTGAGGGATCGACACTCATATTTCAGGTCAACTTTAGTCCCTAGAGGGCTCCGCCCCTAGACAGGAGGTGGACACCCTGGCCGGCCAGCTGTTGTTGCTACCTTATACAGCTCAACTGTTGCGTGATCCGCACCCGAGAGCCACGGATCGGCAAGCTTCGACGCTGGATCCTGAGGTCTCGGTGGACACCATCTCTGGCCACCAGAAGTGAGGGTGAGGGAATGCTTTGTAAGCAGGTTTTGTGTTCGTAGTTAGCGGACGGCAGCCAGTCAACCTCGGTGGATAGTGTGTAGGTGCGGTGGTCTCCGTCCGGGACATTAGTCCAAGTTACGAGCTGGTGGTGGGGGATAGGGGGCGCTGCCGCCCATCATACGCTCTGTGGGCTCTAGTACATAAGCTACAGAGTAACGTACTTAACATGTCGAGCGTTGCGCCCAGCTTACAGACTGTTTTAAGCAGCAACACTGGCACCACAACCTTCCCCAACATCCTAGAAATTGATAAACGCTGCTTCTGTTTGGCCAGATCGAGTGGAAATTGTAGATCGTCCAACATTTCTCTCGTCCCTCCCTTCAGGCAGAATACTGGAAACATTCGGTCAGTGCACTGCAATGAAGTGACTATCGTGTGCGATTTTTCCCAGGATTATCATGCATAGACTCGTAGTTATTGAAGGCCAACGCAGAAGGCTCTTACTGACCCGAGTTATTATATTAGTCTGTGGATGTCGTCCACGTCGCTGATCATAACGATAATGACAGCCTCCTCCAGGGTAAGGGGTGACGTGATTTAGATGTTAAGGTTCTGGCGTAAAGCCTGGCTTATTCAGCGGAGGCAGGCGTTGTGTTTGTTATTAGTCCCGTCGTGGGGGACGTTTTCTGCAGGGAAAACATTGTTTACTTACCTGTAAGCTGCCACCACATCTGTGGGTCTCCTTCCCTCCCACTACATCCTTCTATCCCAACCTTCAGTCCCTCACTTCAGCTCAGCTACCCTCGCCCGCATCCTAATGTAAGATACAATGTGATGTAATATGATATAAAAGGATATCATATAATATATGATATCTTTCCTATCAAAATAATTTTTTGTCTTCCAGTCACTCCACAGTGGGCCATATCCTTTGCCATTTCCCACCTCCCTTTTCCTCTTTTTTACTGTAACTCCCATGCTTCCATCTCTCCTTCGTTAAGACATACTCCATCCCTTTCTAGAATTCCATTCCGTCACCTTCTTTAATACTTCTCTGAACCCAAAACATTAACCATACCTTTCCTCTTTCTATGGATCTAACAAGCATCTTGCAAGCTACAGCACACCATAGATATTTCCCCTACCACACACCTCCACCACTAACTCCACCCATCATCCTCCATATCTGCTCAGACACCATCCCTATATATCCACCTTCCTCGCTCTCTCCCGTCACCTCTGAAGTTCATCCTCCAGAAAAATATTTGGTCTTAAGCCTTTACCCTCCGCTGCGCCGGCAGGAGGGGCTAGGTATCTGAGCATGACCGGCTTCCCTCCACACAGATGTTCCTCATTTCCTCAACTGAGACTTTCTCATGTACACGTAACCTTTTACGCTACCACTCCAGCGCCAGTAACATCTTATAAGTAGCAATCAAGTAACAGTAAAAGTCTACATAGGTTCGGGAACATAAATAAAGAGGCTTTTTACTCCCTCGTGATCCATTTTTTCCCTCATTATGTTTCCAATTAAGGTGGACGAAAGCACTTGTATCTATCAAGAACTCAGCTAAATAACTACATTCAAAGACTTCTTATAATAATTTACTATAATAAACGTAGATGATCATGTTGTTAGAGGCAACTTTTGTTTCATACCATGTGAAGTTCAGTGTATATATATATATATATATATATATATATATATATATATATATATATATGTATGTACAAGATTAGTTTTGTAACACGAACGTACAGTTGTATTGTCAACAATTAACGTTTCAGCTGTAATTAAGAAGAATATCTTGTCATTATTATCATCAGATCATACCTGATGGCCACATGAGTCATAAACATTAAGGAATCCTTGTCCTCAGTTATCTCGGTAATAGAAAAAAAAATGATAGAAGATCTTAAACCATTATTGTAACAATTTTCAAAATAGTTTGTGAGATGATTATAAAAATATTAGTCAAAAAAAAGTAGCCGAGTAAAATGTTCAAATTCAGGTCCGGAAGCTCTTGTGAGAATCCCTCCTGAAATGAAACGTTTCCTCATCAGAACCTGAAGAGGTTGCGGGTAATTAATCCTTTTCTTTGGCCTGGGTTTCTGATTACATTTTCCCGCTGGTGTGGTCATTATCCTGCCTTTATCTACTGCAGTAAATGATTGCTCTCTTCAGGAGGGGGTGCCGACGGTCCCCAGTGATATATGATACAAAATTACCAGCAAAGTTTGTCCTGTAATATTTCCTATAATATTTCAGTGTTAACTACTATCACATATAGTATTCTGCTGAAGTATAGCGTTATTACATGACATAAACTTTAGCTTATAATATGCTGCCTCAGTTCCGGCAAGACGTGTTAAATTAAACCTTCTATAAATATGACCCAATGTAGATATTCAATAATCAAGTCTTGGGTCGTAGCGCGTGTCGTTAAGACCAGAGTGTGTGTCTTATTACTGGCTGTCAGGAAGGTGGTTCCTGAGGCATGCATGGCTTCAGTTATGCATGATACACACCTGAAATGAATGTAGTTTCTAATGACGTGGAGGAATTCTGATAAACCTAATGAAACTTGTACTCTTCGTACAGGATGTATGTATGTATGTATGTATGTATGTATGTATGTATGTATGTATGTATGTAAGTATGTGTGTATGTATGTATGCATGTATGTATGTATGTTATGTATATGTATGTATCTATGTACTGATGCATCTAACCGTATTAGCTGACTTCACCTACAAGTGGTATGACTCGAGCGAGAAGTCACCCTCGAAGAGGCTGTATCGTCTTCAGTGGATGGGAAAGAGTATAGCACAGTGTGTGTGTGTGAGAGAGAGAGAGAGAGAGAGAGAGAGAGAGAGAGAGAGAGAGAGAGAGAGAGAGAGAGAGAGAGAGAGAGAGAGAGAGAGAGAGAGAGAGTGTGTTCCATGGTCCAAGGTGGAGTTTTCTAAAGTCATGATTTAGTGCTCCAGGTTAAACCTGTTTAAAAAGAGGATTAACTCAGGCAAAACCCGAGCTTGAGTTCTTGGCTTTACGTCTTTCAGTTCTTTAGATGCTGGGAAGCCAGTGTGTATTGTGCTGCGTTTGGCCTTACCCTTACCGGGTCAGGTCACAGCATCCTTGCTGATCCAGGCGACTGACAGACGGCCGAACAGACGAGGAGGGAACAGACCGAAGAGTCCCGAGGTGTTTGGGATATCCCGAGGTGTTTGCCATACTAGGCAGGCGGTACAGTAACTATGCTACCTGTGTGTCTGTCTGTGGTGGAGGGGACGTCTGTATGGCTGGTGAGACTCCCTCATTTCCTCCTGGTCCAGCCTTTCATCTCTTGTTTCATGGAGAACCTCTCTCACTCTCACCAACTGTGATGGAGAAACTGTCAGATTTTTTTCTTATCTTTTATTTTTGCTTAAGTTAGAGGAAGTTTAAAGTCGAACTGGGTTAAAGGAGAACTTTGTAACCTTTGAACAGTTTTGAAGTTTAGACTGTTAACTGTTGGTGTGTTTGATCTGACTGTTTGTGTGGCTGTTGGCAATTGTGACACTTTGTCATGTCTTTTTCTTTCCCGACTTCGATTATCTTACGAACTCTTTACTTTTCTTATGTCTTTCTTAGCAGCTACAACCTGACCCTTCTCAAAAGACAGGTTTAGCAGTAATCATAGAATTTCTAAGTATTTTTTTTTCCTTTTCTCTCATCAGTTCTCTGTGTCTGTAGCTTTTCTGTGAGTTTCATTTAAAGGCTAGTTTTGCGAAGGACTTCTGATAGTTGCTAGAACGTTCAAGACAAGAGACAAAAGCCTTGTCTCAAGGTAACTCTCTTAAAATAGAAGAAAATTTCTGGAAGAAAGATAAACATTCGTTATTACAGGACTTTTCTTTCACAACGTTTTTCTACTCAAAACGTTGCTAATATCGCCCGTTTCTATCCCTCAAAATGTTGGCAACAACCTCCATTTCTGTTCCTGAAAACGTTGTTTACATCGCCCAGTCTTTCCCCATAATGGCACCAAACATCCTCAATTTCTGTCTCTCAAATCGACTATATGATGAGTCTTTATTTTCTTTCCCTATCCCTAATGTTGTTAATATTGCTCTTATTTCCTCCATCACGTCTCCATGCTCGTAAAACCTAAAAAAGAAAACATTATGACGTACAGTTTGATACCAACAGACCGTTTCTCTCTTCAAAATACTGTTTACTCTGACAACATGGCCATATACCACAGTGGTGATTTTCCTGTGTGCAGCGCCTCAGCTGACCAAAGTACCTCGGGCCCTGACAGATTCCATCCAGTAAAATGCTCCAGGCTATCGTCCGTGGCCGCTTTTCACATGTAACCTTATCGTAGTGAACTTTACTGGGGGATCCACGGTGAGGAAATAGGGCTGACCACACGAGCCAGTGGTGTCTCCCTCTTACTGGCTGTATTTGCTTTTCATATCTTTCTTCCTACTCTCATCCTCTCTGTCTCTCTCTCTCCTTTACTTTCATCTCTCCCTCTCTCTCTTTCACTTCCATCTCTCCCTCTCTCTTTCTCTTTGTTTTTCTTTCATCCCTCCCTCACTCACCTCCCTGTTCCCATCTGTCTCCCATATACTATTTCCCCTTCTCCTTATCCCGTCTTCTCCTAATCCTCTCTCACTCCACCATCCCCTCCTCATCTCCTACCACCACAACCACCACCAGGCCAGCCCCTCAGCCCTCAGCTCCCCGGCAGTGGCCGTCACCTCCCGCCACTCCTGCCGGCACGTGAAGGTGATGAACGAGGCCTCACCTAAGGTGTATTTCCCCGTCATGTCGGCCGTCAGGGCGAGTTGCCACAGTCGCAGCTCCTGACTGTTTGCTGTGATTATTTCAGACTGTAGAGCAAACACGGTAATTCATCATAGTGACTGGCGCCCGAGGGAGGCCTCTGCTGCTGGACCAGCTCCGTTCATTGGAGGTGGTGGTGGTGGTGCATATCCACTACTGGTGGAGATGCTCTATGATGTTAGCGAAGTTTACTATGATGATGTGTTAGATACCGTTGGTGGATGAAGGTTCTGACAGTGATGGTGATGTTGTCTAGTGTTGGTGTTTGTGGCAGCAGTGTGGCAGTGGTGGTAGTTTGAGGAAGTGGATAGTGGACAAGTTAAAAGGGAGAATAGCTCGGAGAGAAGTGGATGGGAGGGATGTGAGGATGGCAAGGCTCAGGGAGACCACAGTAACAAGAACAGCAACAGGATCATGGACCAGTCTCAGAAGACACGTTGGCAGTGTTTCTTTCTCTGCGAAGTATTCATCCAAGGTCGCTGATCACACCTGCAGAATTCCTTTGGATCCGTTCACTTCTCTCTAACATTCTTGTTACTCGTGATTGAACAGAGACGAACGAGGATGTTCCCTGCCGTGCTCACAGAGCTTATTATAATCTACCTCAGTTCGTCTGTAGGTTTACCTCCTCAGAAAAAGGCTTTTCTTTTTTCACCCATAACGTTTCTCTTGCATTAAGATAAAGAACTTTGTATGTAATAAGACATAAGAGTTACAATTTTCTTGTCTTTCAGACACAAGAGACCATGAAAGTTATAAAGGTCATACCATTTGATTACTTGTTTAAAAACTTGCAATCAGTGACTCGCGCTGGCGTGTTCCATTACCATCAACATTCATCTGCGGGTCTTCATCCTTCTCTTGGTCTTGCCTTTGTGTTGTTATTCATCATTATTCTTCCTTTCCTTTCCATGCAACTCTCTATACTTCTTGTGCCTATTACTTTCTCCTCTCTCCTTTATCTATGATCTTTCTTTATGTTCCTTCTCTCTGCCTCTCCCATCATGTGCTACTTAATCTCTTTGTTCTCAGTTTCTTGTTTTCCATCTGTTTCCTCTTTCACTTTCTCTTCGCCAGTTCATTCGCTTCTTTGGATCTCTTATTTTTTCCTTTTCCCATCGTTTTTTAATGATCATGTTCGTTCGCATTCTCTTATCATCGTATCTTCCTCTTCCCTGAATCATGCTCTTCTGTTTCTATCCCATCTTCTTTTCCTTAGCTTTCTCTGCTTTTGTAAGCGTCTTTTCCTTTTCTACTTCACCTTTCACTTCATCAGATCTCTCTTCCTCTGGGTCTTTTCTCCTAACTCTTCTTTTTTTATCTTCATTTCACTTCTTATCTCTACGTCTCCTCCTCCTCTGGACGCTACATCCCTCTCTTCCTTCTGCTTCCCCCCTTCTTCCACTCCTCCTCCTCCTCCTCCTCCTGCCCTGTGCTCGGTCCACGCACAGTCTGCCCTCCTCCTCCGCCGCCGCGGGCCGCGGGTCGTGTTGATGGTGGCGGGACCGCTGGACCGGCACAGTTAATGGCAACATTATAGTTCTAATAACCATCATTTCTCACAAAGTTATGGCATCGTTAATGGCCCCCACTCTCTATATTTATAAATGAAAGGCCACGGGGCAGTTACAGTAATAACAGAACCCCCTGATAGCGTCTCTCTCTCTCTCTCTCTCTCTCTCTCTCTCTCTCTCTCTCTCTCTCTCTCTCTCTCTCTCTCTCTCTCTCTCTCTCTCTCTCTCTCTCTCTCTCTCTCTCTCTCTTTCTTAGCATTACAGGACTGCATTTCCAGGAGGGCATAGAGGTAAGATGTTGCGTTATGCTACCAATGGCTGCTACCACAGCGCTGAGGGAGGCGAGCAAGACGTGCTGTGTTTCGAGAATCATAATTTATGCTTTCCGCCGATAATTGACCAGACGGTGCTAGTTAGCTGTTTTTATTGTGGCATTGATCGCAAAAACACACGGGAAGTTCCGGTGTGCGTCGCAGTTATGGCGTACATGGCGTGAGGTCTTGCTGCTCCTGATGTAGGAGAGAGTGAACGTTCCTGGCCGCACAGGGGGCGTCCAGCAGAAGACTACAAGATGGACAGGAGTGGGTGTTTTGGCTGCATATGGGTTGATCATGCGAGGCACAGGGGAGGGTATCTTTGCCAGAGAAAGGGTGTCCAGAGGGTGGCCATATAAGAAGCAGGAGTGGGCCTCATGGCCACAAAGAAGGTGTCCAGGAGGAGGCCATGGGAGGAACACACCTCGCTCCTGTAAGCAACCGGACGAGGCAAGAGAGTGGCAGTATGTGTAAGACATTTTCAGGAGGCTCTGAGAAACTCTTCCAGCAGACACTCGTGCAATCATCACGTTATTAAGGCCCTTGTCTTGAGGAGGAACATACTTCACCTGAAGCACTTACACGTCAGGCTCGTACATCTTCAACCCCTGAGAGACCTGACCTGTACGAGACTTTCCCCACCTCTCCACCTGCTGCACCGCCGCTGGTACAGTTATGGAGTCATTTGTTCACTGTTGTAGAGTCAGTTTGCTCACCTGTTGCGCCATCATCTACGCCCCACATAACGCCAACATAAACCTTACCCTTACCGCTCTCCTTAAATCCCTCCTGAATCCTCCCTTCCCCTTCATCACAGCGGATTTCTGCAGTAACACGATGAATCTACTCTATAATGACTTCCAGAGCATTGTACCCTACCACCGGCCACTCACAGTTATAATGATCATAATAGATTTATGTGGAGTCGAGGCGGCGCGTCACCCCATTATAACGGAGTCAAAGCCGGAGCCGAATATAAATGGGAGTTCTGACGGTAATCAAATTCAAGGAATAAAATGTATACATCTTGTGGACAGGTAGCCCATTATAGCCAGCCTCCGCATTACGCAGCTGAATTTATAATAGATCTTCATGTTTATACAATTATGGCCAGCAGCCCACCACGGTGGGGGGGGGGGGGGGTCACCTTTTGAACCCCTCACACCCCCGACACTTCGCCTCCCCCTCCCTCTGGGTCTACCTACACTCCCCCTTATCTCCCGTGCGCTTCGCCCCATACATGAACGTCCAATACCTTCTCGTCCAACTCCGCAACGAACGATCTACGTCATAATCTTTTGGACTCAATGAACCAATGAAATCAACGCGAGCTGATCCATCCACCATCATGATATCATGCAAGAAGAACCAGATGTATAACTGGCTCCAGTTAGTAGCCCGTCGACCATCTTGGGCTGTGCCTACTCATGGACGTCTGTCCCCTGTGTTGATAGCGAACAGATCAAACGTAAACTTTGCCAAGAGAATTACCTCCTACCCCTGGCAACATTATGTACTTGACTCTTGTGAGATCAATGACTTCAGAAATAATTCCTACCTAACCTTACAAGATATGTGTTAACATTTCATCCATAACAATGTTGTACCTCAGATACTTGAGATGCATCCAAACTATGCATGTTATAAATAGTTCACTTGTTGTATACCTGGTTACATAATCTATCATACAGCTTGATGTATGATTCATTCAGTGTTGCCCAGTCCTTGTAAACAGTTCTCTTATCGTGTAGTTTGTAATGTAATTCAGTCATTAAGGCGCAGATCTTGAACATATTGTGCATTCTGTATTCTCCACGCCGCTGCTCACAGCATGGTTGGCTGTTTACAATACGTTAACCGCTAGTTCGGCCAGAATCAATCATCGCAGCCCACTGTGGTGCGTTGAACTGTTCGTTTCGTTGATCTCGAGACGTTTTACAAACACATGTTGACATTACGGAACCAGAAACGCATCCTAGGTGACCACTGGGTTTAATGATGTCGTCATTCATGTTACCTCGACCCATCATCATCATCTTCATCACCATTCGTAGCTATCATTATGATTTTTCATTATCATTGTCATCATTGTAATCATCATTATTCTCGAGTAATGTGACTATCATCATTACAATCATCATCATTATTATCACCATCATCATTAGCATCATGATTTATTACTGACATCATTATCATTGTCATCATCATCATCATCATTGCAGTAATCACCATCATTGTCATCGTTGTCATTGTCATTATCATTATCCTTTTCATAATTTTCTTTATCATCCGTATTATTATTGTCTGTAATTAAGAAAAAGAAACATTTACAGTCTGAAACTTTTGCTTATCCGAACATAATGTACTGTCGCATGAATCAATAAATAGATTTTCTGTAGTGTGTTATCTGATGGAAGCCATGATAGATGTTTAACATTAACATCTTATTATGTAAAGTAATTGTTCAGAGGAAATATAAACATTGATGTGTGTTTGGTTAGAAAAGGAACACACTCAGAGGTGGAACTGTTAGAGGTTTAGTTAACATCTATACTGCAAATGGAAGAGTTCATTATTTGATATGTATTTTTCGACATTGTGTTAATATCCCGATACTTAGACATATTTTGATGATAGAAAAATTGAGTGGTTTCTTTATTCATTATGGACCATATCTTTGATGAGGCTCCTTACCACCCACCTACCCCCCCACACACAGACACAGACACACACACACACACACACAAACACACACACACACACACACACACACATACACACACACACACACACACACACACACACACACACACACACACACACACACACACATTGTGGTGCCTCACCAGAATGATTACTGACCAAGCATTGTCAATAGTCGGACGTCGTCATAAATCATGAATAAAACACAATAAAGACGATCAGACAGATGCATACAATGCCCTTGTTCCAAGTCTTAGATTTATATTTCACATTGGCATACCTCATTATGGGTTTGTCTGTAAACTGTGGCTGTTCTCGTAAGTTATTATTTTTCTGTCGTGTATATGTATACTGATATATGTGTATGCTGGTGTATGTATACTGGTGTATGTGTATGCTGTGTATGTATACTGGTGTATGTGTATGCTGTGTATGTATACTGGTGTATGTGTATGCTGGTGTATGTATACTGGTGTATGTGTATGCTGGTGTGTGTATACTGGTATGTGCGGTCTGTTGTGGAACAATTTATGTATATCATCTATTTCTTAACTCAGAGCAGAAGTTTTGTGAGAGACTTTTGGTTTTGGACATCAGTGGCGTTGAGTTTAAGACACTTTTATGGGTTTAAATTCTGGACATTATTGAGGCTTTAAGTTCTGGACTTTATTGTGGCTTAAAGTTCTGGACTTTATTGTGGCCTTAAGTTCTGGACTTTATTGTGACCTTAAGTTCTAGATGTCATTGTGATCATTAGTTCTGGACATCAATGTGGCCTTGAGTTCTGGACATATCTCTGGCTAAATGGTTTGGACGCCAACATGGCCGTAGGTTCTGTGGATCACTACCTTGACTGCAGGGTGTGTACACGTACACCACCACCATAGTTGCAGGCTCTGTACACCACCAACGTGGCGGCACGGTCCACATCCCACCACCGTGGCTGCAGGAACTTGCAGGTGGCTTAGGAGAGTGAGCGGCAGGCACGGGACGGGAGAGGAAGACCAACCAGCACGTCTGGTCTGCCTCAGCCTGACCCCAACAAGTTCAGACCATAATAACAGCGTGTTGAGAAGGTCAGCCATAACTCAGATAAGCTGTTCCATTACTCGCGTCCCGTAGCCTGGCATCGTTGCCACTCAGGCCTTTCACCTCATAACTCGGCTGGGTGATGATCAATATCTTGCATGGAAAAAAAGAAAATAGAAAACAAGCTATACAGTGGCATAAAAAGAGATTAGGAGTATCAGTTCTTGCCATCAGCTCGCTTGCCTTTCCAAGGCGACGGGACCACCCACTTCGAATCCCTCCGTGGCACAACTAAACGACTGGAGACTGAATTAAACCCAACAACAACAGCATCCCGCTTCCCATGGTGTTTATACTTCTATATTAATACGAGTCTCCAGCAGCACAGCAGAGGCTCATCGGCTAGCCCACTACGGAGCCAATCTCCGACCTGCCACAGCGCACAGCGGGGCAGGATTTACAGAGCAGTGTGGTAGGGGTGGTGGGGAGGACTGGAGGGGTGGGGGCTGCGGCAGTCTGCTTTTTATGGGAGATTGGATTAAAAACTTCATTATATGGTTTGCGTAAATCGCGATTTTGTAATTTCATTTTGGGGGGCTGGGTGTCAGGGTGTTCCGGCGGGAGAGACTTTTTGGGGAGGCGGGAGTGAACGATGTGGCTTTGTTTTTTACCGAGTGAGTTATCATTACGTTTTTAGGATGATAAATGGTCATTAATGGTACGATTTTATGGCATTGGAATGATGTATTGACCAGTCAGCTGTTTGTGTTGGTGATTAATTGGATTCTGAAACGCCCAACATGCAATAAGAGAATTTAATGAACTGATGTTACCAGGCGTATCGCTGCATGTCGAAGCGTATACGCGTATTGCTCCTCTGATGGGATACGCACAGAGACTGAGATGGACCAGGGAGGGTCTGGCCCCCTACCGTTTGGGGCGACATAGTGATATACGACGCAGGGCTTCTAGCAGAGTGCATTGTGGCTGACAATCTTAAGTATTTAGGAGGTGAACACAACCTTCGTCATGGGGTAGTGTTGTTCCTTCTGTGGTAGCCTGTGTGAGGCATTTCATGCTACTGTGTCTTATTCTCTCTCTCTCTCTCTCTCTCTCTCTCTCTCTCTCTCTCTCTCTCTCTCTCTCTCTCTCTCTCTCTCTCTCTCTCTCTCTCTCTCTCTCTCTTCCTCAACACGTAGCCCCAGAGAAAGTGTCCACTCAGTCCTGCCTCTTATTTACAACCCATCGCGTCCAGTTAATATTTCAAGTATTATTCATATCATTCATTGAATAATGAAAGCTATAAACACCAGTGAACAATGCTCTCCCGTGCCGACTGGTGTAGTGAATAATCTCTTGATAACTTTCCCCCGGTAAGCACACACACACACACACACACACACACACACACATACACACATACACAGATACTCTGATTTATTTGATCACAAATTACACTCCCGGCAGCGGACAAGGTCTCCCTGTTGTGACGCTGATCATCCCGAGAATGTTCTAACCGTCCCATATGCAAATAGGCGAATGATACATAGAGTATTAGGATGATACATAGAGTATTGGGATGATACATTGTGTATTAGAATGATACATAGAGTATTAGGATGATACATAGAGTATTGGGATGATACATTGTGTATTAGAATGATACATAGAGTATTAGGATGATACATAGAGTATTGGGATGATACATTGTGTATTAGAATGATACATAGAGTATTAGGATGATACATAGAGTATTGGGATGATACATTGTGTATTAGAATGATACATAGAGTATTAGGATGATACATAGAGTATTGGGATGATACATTGTGTATTAGAATGATACATAGAGTATTAGGATGATACATAGAGTATTGGGATGATACATTGTGTATTAGAATGATACATAGAGTATTAGGATGATACATAGAGTATTGGGATGATACATTGTGTATTAGAATGATACATAGAGTATTAGGATGATACATAGAGTATTGGGATGATACATTGTGTATTAGAATGATACATAGAGTATTAGGATGATACATAGAGTATTGGGATGATACATTGTGTATTAGAATGATACATAGAGTATTAGGATGATACATAGAGTATTGGGATGATACATTGTGTATTAGAATGATACATAGAGTATTAGGATGATACATAGAGTATTGGGATGATACATTGTGTATTAGAATGATACATAGAGTATTAGGATGATACATAGAGTATTGGGATGATACATTGTGTATTAGAATGATACATAGAGTATTGGGATGATGCACTGTGTATTGGGATGATACATAGAGTGATGGGATGATACATAGAGTGATGGGATGATACATAGAGTGATGGGATGATACACAGAGTATTGGGATGATACATTGAATATTAGGATAATAGATAGCGATTGTAACGGATATGATTCTGTGTTGTAATGTGTTAAGAGTGGAAAGTTATGGCACTCGGAAAGTGTGGTACATTATGTTACATGGTAAGTTTGCAAGGTTATGATGGTACACGACAAGTGTGGTGTATTGTGGTGGCGTATAGTGACGCAAGGCAGGTATCTCGTACTGTGGCAAATGGAAAATTATGCGTCATCGTATCATATTAAGTCACATGATAATACTGGTCCATTACATATCATGGCAGTCTTAGCCCATTATGACACATAGGAAGTATAAAGCATTAGAGCACTTAGTAAGTGTGACACATGACATCACATAGCATATGTATGTGACGGTCCAATATGGGAAGTGTATTCCTTGATGGCATATGGCAAGTGTGTCATGTTATGGCACATGGAAATTGTGTGGTACAGAGTCTTTGTTATCATGGCACGCGGCAATTGTGTGGTACCATGGCAAATTGGCAGGGGCTTATGGAGTAATATGGCACAAGTATCAAGGCACATGGCAAGTGTGTGTGTGTATGTGTGTGTGTGTGTGCCGGGTTTACTAACCTCTCCATCTCCGTTACCGAAGACCATTACATTCTTAACCCCCAACTTTCCTACTTAGTTCTGAGTTAAGCTCTGCTGCTGACAGTGCAGTTACTGAGGGCTCCCTGATGGCCCAGGTCCAGCTGCTGACGCTGGAGGTACTGAGGTCTCCCTAGTGGTCTAGGTCCTGCTGCTGACAGTGTAGTTACTGAGGACTCCCTAATGGTCCAAGTCCTACTGCTGGTAGAGTAGTTACTCTGGCCTCCCTAACGGACCAGGTCCTGACAGTGAAGTTACTGAGGGCTCCCTAACGGACCAAGACGCAACTCGCTCCTCGTTCACACACAGCTGGGAATTAGACACGATTACAATTTTTTACTCTGCGATCGACACCAACTTGGCCACTTACTGGCATGAGGCGATAGGAGGCTTATTTACTGTCGTTTCCACAGGGACGTAAGTGCCAATGCGCAGCAAGAAGTACGTTACTCCGGCTGAGGAACTTGGAAGTTTGGCTTAATGCGTGAATTATATCATTCTCTCTCTCTCTCTCTCTCTCTCTCTCTCTCTCTCTCTCTCTCTCTCTCTCTCTCTCTCTCTCTCTCTCTCTCTCTCTCTCTCTCTCTCTCTCTCTCTCTCTCTCTCACTGTTTCATTTTTGCTTCTTATCTACACAAGTCTTTAAGAGGAAGACCTACTCACCATCAGAAATACGGAACAAATCAGCATATTAGCTACACTCTCATGAGAGTCTTACAATAACATGCACTTCTTTCTTTGCTGATGGTAAACAAGAGAGGATCATACACAATCCTAGAGAGGATCATACACCATCCTAGAGAGGATCATACACCATCCTAGAGAGGATCATACACAATCCTAGAGAGGATCATACACAATCCTAGAGAGGATCATACACAATCCTAGAGAGGATCATACACAATCCTAGAGAGGATCATACACCATCCTAGAGAGGATCATACACAATCCTAGAGAGGATCATACACCATCCTAGAGAGGATCATACACAATCCTAGAGAGGATCATACACAATCCTAGAGAGGATCATACACAATCCTAGAGAGGATCATACACCATCCTAGAGAGGATCATACACAATCCTAGAGAGGATCATACACCATCCTAGAGAGGATCATACACAATCCTAGAGAGGATCATACACAATCCTAGAGAGGATCATACACAATCCTAGAGAGGATCATACACAATCCTAGAGAGGATCATACACCATCCTAGAGAGGATCATACACAATCCTAGAGAGGATCATACACAATCCTAGAGAGGATCATACACAATCCTAGAGAGGATCATACACAATCCTAGAGAGGATCATACACAATCCTAGAGAGGATCATACACAATCCTAGAGAGGATCATACACAATCCTAGAGAGGATCATACACAATCCTAGAGAGGATCATACACAATCCTAGAGAGGATCATACACAATCCTAGAGAGGATCATACACAATCCTAGAGAGGATCATACACAATCCTAGAGAGGATCATACACAATCCTAGAGAGGATCATACACCATCCTAGAGAGGATCATACACAATCCTAGAGAGGATCATACACAATCCTGGTGTATTTCATGTTATTCGAGGTTGTCTAAACCGGCAGAGCGTTCCGCCGAGAATAGATATCACGAGACGCTTGCATCCCAAAGCAATCGCCAAAGGTCAACATGAAAAGCGAGTGTACAGGTCCCAAAGCAATTGCCAGAGTTCATCATCCAAGGCAAGTGTTACACTTGCCTCAAGATCCCAGCCTCTGACTCAATGCATCTCCCACAATCAAGATTACCTAGACATGGGCCAACGGGTTCTCCTGTTATCTGTGCTTCCACGTAACCTCTGAGGTGTGGTATGATTGTGATACTACAGGAGGAGGGAGTACCTACCTACCCATGAGTGCCTTCAATGTGTTCCAACGTTCTGCATAGCTAACGCGTAGCGTTTACTTCAGAAAAATTTGGCGTAAAGACTGACGAGTGGTATGAGTTAAGTGTTGTCAAGAATTATATATGGGATGAAGGGAGAGTGTGTTTGTGGACTGAACGCTTGCTAGGCAACCCACGTGTACGTGAGGTAGAAAGATATGACAGAAACATGTGCCGAAGATGGGAACTTGACAGCCACTGAAATACTGACACAATACGCCGTAGTCAGTAACCTTTCTCGATACCCAGGCGGGTAGTACCTCCCCGAGAGAGAGAGAGAGAGAGAGAGAGAGAGAGAGAGAGAGAGAGAGAGAGAGAGAGAGAGAGAGAGAGAGAGAGAGAGAGAGAGAGAGAGGTGTGGAACCAGACCGCCCCAGATTATACCGTCACACACATTATAGAGAGAACGCATGAATGCGTCCATTCCTCCACACGTCTGGCGGGTTTAAATACACGCACTAAACTCACTTGTAAATTGTTCAGGTCACTAGTAAGGCAACGATGTGTTTATGGCGAAGGATGCATTCCTAGTTATTATCATTATTATTATAGTATCATTATCATTATCATTATTATCATTAGTAGTAGTAGTAGTAGTTTTAGTAGTAGTATTCATTATCTTTATTATCATCAATAGTAGTAGAAGCAGTAGTAGTAGTAGTAGTAGTAGTAGTAGTAGTAGTAGTAGTATCTATTATCATTATTGTTATCATTATCATTATCATTACTATTATCATTATTATTATTATTACTATTATTATTATTATTATTATCATTATTATCATTATTATTATTATTATCATCATCATTATTATCATCATTGTCATTATTATCATTATCAGTAATATCATCATTATCATTATCATTATCATAGTAATCAATTACTGTTGTTCTGAAGGAAAATGTTCGTAGTTGGTTAATCATTTAGTGAGACATGTTTCTGGTTATTTAATGCA